>NW_020825548.1:0-112893 GCF_003286085.1 Drosophila persimilis
TATATAGGTGCGGTGGTTCAGTATACATGCCAGTGCTGGATAGGGAAGGGTTCTATATAAGTGCAGGTGCCATATAGTTGCGGAGTTCCACTTTTTATGGGCTAGAGTGCCATATTGGTGCTAGTGCCCAAGATGTGCGATCCTGCCACATTTCCTGGAGCGTGGGTGCTATATAGGTGCGGTGGTTCAGTATACATGCCAGTGCTGGATAGGGAAGGGTTCTATATAAGTGCAGGTGCCATATAGTTGCGGAGTTCCACTTTTTTGAGGCTAGAGTGCCGTATTGTTGCTAGTGCCCAAGATGTGCGATCTTGCCACATTTCCTGGAGCGTGGGTGATATATAGGTGCGGTGGTTCAGTATACAGGCCAGTGCTGGATAGGGAAGGGTTCTATATAAATGCAGGTGCCATATAGTGGCGGAGGTTCCACTTTTTTTGGGCTATATTGCCATATTGGTGCTTATGCCCAAGATGTGCGATCCTGCCACATTTCCTGGAGCGTGGATGCTATATAGGTGCGGTGGTTCAGTATACATGCCAGTGCTGGATAGGGAAGGGTTCTATATAAGTGCAGGTGCCATATAGTTGCGGAGTTCCACTTTTTTGAGGCTAGAGTGCCGTATTGTTGCTAGTGCCCAAGATGTGCGATCTTGCCACATTTCCTGGAGCGTGGGTGATATATAGGTGCGGTGGTTCAGTATACATGCCAGTGCTGGATAGGGAAGGGTTCTATATAAGTGCAGGTGCCATATAGTTGCGGAGGCTCCACTTTTTTGGGGCTATATTGCCATATTAATGCTTATGCCCAAGATGTGCGATCCTGCCACATTTCCTGAAGCGTGGATGCTATATAGGTGCGGTGGTTCAGTACACATGCCAGTGCTGGATAGGGAAGGTTTCTATATAAGTGCAGGTGTCATATAATTTCGGAGGTTCCACTTTTTTAGGGCTATATTGGCATATTGGTGCTTATGCCCAAAATATGCGATCCTGCCAAATTTCCTAGAGCGTGGGTGCTATATAGGTGCGGTGGTTCAGTATACATGCCAGTGCTGGATAGGGAAGCGTTCTATATAAGTGCAGGTGACATATAGTTGCGGAGTTCCACTTTTTTGAGGCTGGAGTGCCGTATTGTTGCTAGTGCCCAAGATGTGCGATCTTGCCACATTTCCTGGAGCGTGGATGCTATATAGGTGCGGTGGTTCAGTATACATGCCAGTGCTGGATAGGGAAGGGTTCTATATAAGTGCAGGTGCCATATAGTTGCGGAGGTTCCACTTTTTTGGGGCTACAGTGCCATATTGTTGCTAGTGCCCAAGAAGTGCGATCCTGCCACATTTCCTGGAGCGTGGATGCTATATAGGTGCGGTGGTTCAGTATACATGCCAGTGCTGGATAGGGAAGGGTTCTGTAGAAATAGAATCGGGATAGAATAGAAGCAGCGAAAACACTTCTGTTCTTTTCTTGGGTTGTATTCGGAATGAATTCAATTTATTCTTCATAAACTTATTTAGCCTAAAGTACATAATGTTCTTGGTTGAGTTCTGTCGCTAAGGGCAGCGGCAGAACGGGATCATGTAGCATGCCATATGTATGTGTATATTTATGTTTGTAAGAATGTATATGCAGAAGGCATATACATTGGAATGCTCATTCGGCCACTTGGAATATATTGCCGACACTGCAGTTCTCACGCTGCAGACCAGTCCACATATAAGGGGCTGATCGTATTACGGCTCTTGAGTGTGGCTATGTTACGTAAACATTGCGACAAAGTGTCTTTATGTTTATGAGCGTGATACTCTACATTAACTTTGGGCATATGACCACTTGACATATTGTATACACTACAATACGGTGGGCATATGCTTATTTGGCATACAACATACTACACCTCCCTTTTTAGAGAAATAACGTAATATAATTGTGTAGTTATTTTTTTTTTTTTTTTAATCCTTTTGTTTTTTGGATATCTTGTATGTTGATTATCTCTTTTTTTTTTATATATATATATATATATATGTGTATATAAATCAATACCTAAAAACAAATATTTTTTTGTATTATTATTCTCAATGGTTGATCAGACCGTTTCATGAGGTATTTCAAATTTTATACCTGTATTTATACCCGATACTCAAAATGAGTATTGGGGTATATTAGATTTGTGGTAAAAGTGGATGTGTGTAACGTCCAGAAGGAATCGTTTCCGACCCCATAAAGTATATATATTCTTGATCAGCATCAATAGCCGAGTCGATTGAGCCATGTCTGTCTGTCCGTCTGTCCGTCCGTCCGTCTGTCCGTCTGTCCGTCCGTCCGTCTGTCCGTCCGTCCGTCTGTCCGTCCCCTTCAGCGCATAGTGCTCAAAGACTATAAGAGCTAGAGCAACGATGTTTTGGATCCAGACTTCTGTGATATGTCACTGTTACAAAAATATTTCAAAACTTTGCCCCGCCCACTTCCGCCCCCCCAAAGTGCAAAAATCTGTGGCATCCACAATTTCGACGATACGAGAAAACAAAAAACGCAGAATCGTAGAAGATGACTATATCTTTTAGATTACAGAATCTGAATTGGATCGTATTATTATTATAGCCAGCATCACGAAAACAATTTAATTTTTTCTCGCCCTGTCTCTCTCTAACACACACGTAGCATAGGCGGCTTTGCTTAGAGTAAAACATTAGCGCCTAGATCTCAGAGACTATAAAAGCTAGAGCAACCAAATTTGGTATCCACACTCCTAATATATCGGACCGAGACGAGTTTGTTTCAAAATTTCGCCACACCCCCTTCCGCCCCCGCAAAGGATGCAAATCTGGGGATATTCACAAATCTCAGAGACTATTAAAGCTCGAGTAACCAAATTTAGTATCCGCACTTCTGTTAGATCTCACTATAAAACGTATATCTCAAAATTTCGCCCCACCCCCTTCCGCCCACACAAAGGACGAAAATCTGTTGCATCCACAATATTGCAGATTCGAGAAAACTAAAAACGCAGAATCATAGATAACGACCATATCTATCAGATTGCTGAATCTGGATCAGATCAGATCATTTTTATAGCCAAAGGAAACAAATCAATTTGCAGTGGCTACGCAGCGCCCGACGTCACGCTCAGACTGATTTTCTGTCTCTCTCGCACGCACTCTTTGTCGTGTCGTTTAATATTAGCAGCGCTGCCGGAGGAGAGCCATACTGACTTAGTATCGGGTATAACTGTAGAGTTGCGGTGTCCGCAGCAACTCACAACGTTCCCTCTCGTTTTAGCCTATCTTTATAAACTGTTTGTCTCTTATTTTTACTATCTTTAATGGTAATGTTATCTTTATCATCTATGCATATGACCTCAAATGGTCCTATATACCTAGGGTCTAACTTGTGTCCTACTTCATTTTTTAATAGTACTTTGTTTCCTATTTCTATGCTTACATCTGATGCTTTGTTATCATAATATTTTTTATTTCTGGCTTTATTATTTTCTAGCGATATCCTAGCTCTGTGATATGCTATTTCTAGTCTAAACTTTATTTCTTTTGCATAGTCATCTATGTTATATAATGGGTCTATTCTAGTTACTTTATTAAAATCTATAAACTGTCTTGGTAATCTGCCGAAGACCAGTTCATATGGACAATATTCATGCGATGCCGAGGGTGTTGTGTTGAAACAATAAGTAAAATATTGTATCCAAACATCCCAATCGGTTTTGTCTGCAGATATGTATGAACGAACGTATTCATTGAATGTTGTATGACTTCGTTCTATTGTCCCTAAGGTCTGGTGGTGGTGTGCAGTGGACGTTATGTTGTCTATCTTAAGATATTTGCACAAATCATTTATGATTGAATTCTTATATTCTGTTCCCATGTCCGTAATGAACGTCTTCATCGGACCGTACTTCAGAATAAAGTTTTCAAATATTGCTTTGGCAACGGTTGTTGCGCTTTTATTTGGAATTGGTATGGATACTAAATACTTTGTTAAATCGCATATTAGCGTAACTGCATATTCATTACCATTTTCTGAGCATGGTAGTGGACCTATAGTATCCACTATCACTCTATCAAAAGCCATGGTTGGTATTTCCGTTAGTGTCATTGGGGTCCTAATATGAGTTGTTATTTTAGATTTCTGGCATTTTTGACATTTACGTATGTATTCTTTGATATGACGAGTCATGTTTTTCCAATAGTAATGTCTTTTTATTTTCGCTAGCGTTTCGGAAATGCCATTATGACCTCCTTGAGTTGGATCGTCGTGAAATTTAGACAGTATCGCTTCTTGATCTTTTTCATTTTCTATTTGGGTCACCGGCTTGAGTAGCGCTACTCGTAATGATTTTAATATTTTATTGCCCATGTTCTTAAAGGATTCAATTGAACTTAATTCAAAGATCTTTTCGCTCGGTGCCATTTTGAGCTGGCTGATCGCAAGTATACCGGCTTGCATTTCAAGCCTTTGGAAGAACTGACCTAAGTCAAGGGTTCCATTGGTATACAGATCGCTAACATCAATTCTTGCTACAACTTTTCTTCCATGTTTTAAAAAACATATCTGATTTTGTATGTGCAAGGCCACTACTTTTCGTACTTCGTGATTACAAATGACTTCATATACGTTGGGCTTAGAAGCGTTGTCAAGAGTTTGCATAGTGTAGTGGTTGCTTGTCGGGCGTATAGGAAAGCCTATCACTTTTCTTCGCCTGAAAGTAGGCCGATGTTATTTGTACAATTTATATATTTATATTTATATATTTATATATATTATATTATTTATATAATTAAATATCACACCTCACCGAGATACTTATTAATTATTAAGTTTATTTCCGATAGTTAGTGTATAGTTAGGTTGGTTTAATTTCTTTTTGTGGTGTTACATGTTGAATGTTCCTTGTCATGTGGGGCTAGCGCCACCTAGGGGTGACATTAAGAATATGCGTAAAAACGAAAAAAAAATCTCCCCACCATTTCCATAACCGTTCAAGGTGAATGGCGAAGGATCGTGCAAAGGCAGATCCGGAGAACCAAATTTTTGTTGGTCGGTAGATCCGCCCAAATCTTTCTTTCTCCTCGTGGCCGTACAAGAATTCAGTTGCGCGGTGAGAAAAAAAATAATAAAAATAAAATTAAACCACCGTGTGTGAAACAAAATTGCACTAGATCGAAAAAAAAGAACCCAAGAAAGCAGATTGGGTTCTGGTGAGAAATGAGCCTCGTAGTTTTTAATTCAATGTTCATGTATATTGCGATTGACCTATTTACACGCTCATGATTGTAGTACACCGCCTAAGTAACTATTTTTACGCGCATAGCTGTGTTGTTGTTTACTCGGGTCCAGAACATAGCTGTAATGTTCTCACACGCATGGCCAGACCCGCAGCTGCACACGCACACAGCGATGCGTTCCGTTGGTTTGCATTGAGACCGTCGCGTCGAGTCTTATCGCGTGATCTTTCAATTCCCTTTTGCTCGACTTCTTTTCGCGGAGTTGATGCAGTATAAACTTCTAGACGAAGCCGCCCGCACGCTTACTTTGAACCGCAGTAGAAACTTCTAGACGAAGCCGCCCGCACGCTTACCTTGTACCGCAGTAGAAACTTCTAGACGAAGCCGCCCGCACGCTTACCTTGTACCGCAGTAGAAACTTCTAGAGGAAACCGCCCGCACGCATACTTTGTACCGCCGCAGAAACGATCCCCCCGCTGTTCTTGTAATATACTTGTAAAATAACCACCAATATTAAATAATCAAGAAAATAAATAAGCTCAAGATATAAACGATTATACAGTCCACTAATTCATAACCATAGCAAAATTTGGTCCTTCGAGCCGGATCTCCGCGTTTGAGTTTATTTATATACATATTGAGTGATACCGTTACCCGCTGTTTGCCATGAAGACCCTAGTGCATCGTCTAATTCAGCAACGTGGGGCCTGCAAATCCCAATTAACTCGCGTGGCTGCGGAGGCTCAAGAGTTTGTACAGTCATGTACTTCTGTGCAAACATTAGAGCACAAGTTGGACCGACTTGTTGCAACTTTCAACCGCTTTATGGAGCTGTCTGAAGAGCTGGTCCAATATAATGATGAAGATGAATACGTGGATCCGGATTTGGACATCCCCGAATATGAGAAAAGGTTCTTTAGTGCGCATAGTATCTTCACTGAAGCCATACGTGACCGGAGCAGTCACGAGAATGAGCACGACAACTCAAATCTACTGCTATCGACCACTGTGGAACGCTTATTTGAGGGACAAACTCAACTTCTGGAGAGGATTCGGGACTCATCGGGAACCACAGAGCTGCAGTTCGAGAAAATACGCATTCCGACGTTTTCGGGCAGATACGAGGATTGGTGTCAGTTTAGTGACTTGTTCTTAGGCTCAGTCGACAAGAAGAGTAGTCTGTCCAAGTGCCAAAAGTTTCATTATTTGAAATCCTATCTGGATGGTGAAGCGTTGTCTCTGATAAAACATATTCCCGTATCGGATGCCAATTACCAGGACGCATGGGAGAGGCTCGAAAAGCGCTATAACAAGAAGTCACTGATTGCTCGTTCGTTCATTCAAAACTTTCTTTCGTTGCCAACCGCAAAGGGTTCAAACATCGCCGAGTTGCGTAAGATAGTCGACACCGCTGACGAAAGTATACGTGGTCTACATGCGCTGAGCTGCGACAGCCGCGATGTGTGGCTAATCCATATCTTGCTCTCAAAGTTAGACCCGGAATGCAAGGAAGCGTGGGCCACCTCCAGTGAATCGTGCAAGGAAAATGTGACCATAAAAGACCTGTTCGGCTTTGTCTTCGCCCGTTGCGATGCACTTGAGTCTTGTCAAGATCCAAAGCTAATCCAGGATACACACACGGTGCTGAATAAACGTCGTGCAATTTCTCATCATGTGGACGTGCCAAATACGTCTGCTCGTGACTGTGTATATTGTCACGAGCAACACAGTCTTTATGCGTGCACTCAATTCAAGGCTCTGGATGTTGTGGACCGCCGCAAGTTCGCAAGGGATGGTAATTTGTGCTTCAATTGTCTAAGCCGATCTCATCAAGTCAAGGAGTGTAATTCCACAAACACGTGCCGTCTGTGTAAGCTGAGGCACCACACTCTTGTTCATCCAGAGGACATACGCTCTGTCACGGCTTCAGCTGATGTCAACAACTCCGCTGACTCACCCGTCCGCTCGTCCAGTTTCCCTGCTGACGCTGATCCTGCCGTGGTCAGCCATCATACATTGGAGAGGAAATTCGTGGCCAAGAGTCAGGCCATATTGCCAACGATTTTGGCCACTATAGTCGACTCCTGGGGCAACGAGACCACCTGCAGGATACTGTTGGATACTGGTTCGACTATAACGATGGTCGCCGAATCATTTATTCAACGAATTGGTTTGCCGCGCACCCACGCTCGTATACCAGTGGTTGGTCTAGGCGCAAATCCTGCTGGGGTTACTAGAGGTCGCGCCACATTCACGCTGCTCTCCCGCACAAGCTCGGCCTCAGTGGTGGTAACAGGTCTGATTATGAACACTTTAACCTCCTCGATTCCAGCCCAGAGGATCGAGTCTAACACACCGATGTGGAAAAGGATTCGTGATCTACCCTTAGCGGACCCTACATTTGGTAAACCAGGCGAAATCGACGTGATCTTAGGAGCTGATCAGCTTTGGAACCTTTACACTGGACAACGCAAAGAGTTTGGTTCTGAATATCCTATTGCACTTCATACTAATTTTGGTTGGGTCATTACAGGCAGCTACCATCTCAGTAGTGATGCTCACAACCACGCACTAGCACATCACGCGCATCTGGACACTTTGGTTCGATCGTTCATGGACATGGAACGAGCTCAACCAAGTGACGCTACCATTGATGCTAGTGATCCCGCTGAGCAACACTTCGTTCATACGCACGCCCGCAGAAACGATGGCGTGTACATCGTCCAATACCCGTTCAAGGACTCTGCCCCTCCGATGGGGTCCACACTGCGCCGCTTTTCTTCTCTCGAGCGGAAATTTCGAAAATTTCCTGCGCTCAAACAACATTATGTCGAGTTTATGGAGGATTATATACAACGAGGACACATGGAGGTGATTCCTTCTACTACCGTAGAAAACGGTCCCGCCAATCACAATTACTTAGCACACCACGCAGTATTTAAACCAGATAGCACCACCACGAAATGCCGAGTTGTATTCGATGGCTCTGGGGAGGACTGCAATGGATCTTCACTTAATTCACGACTACACATCGGACCACCTATTCAAAGGGATTTACTTGGAGTATGTCTACGTTTCCGTCAGCATCGCTATGTGTTTTGTACGGACATTGAGAAAATGTTTAGAGGCATCCTGGTTTCAGAAGATCACACGCATTACCAACGGATTGTCTGGCGAAAGGAGGAGACTGCTACACTCGATCATTATCGATTGCTGACCGTGACGTATGGTTTAGCGTCTTCGCCGTTCTTGGCTGTTCGAGTTCTCAAGCAGATCGCGCAAGATCATGCCGATTTGTATCCGAAGGCTGCTGCTGTGCTTGTACGAGACGCGTACGTGGATGATATCCCTACTGGTTGCGATAGTATCGACGATCCCATTGCACTCAAAGATGAATTAATTTTGCTATTGAGCCAAGCTCAATTTAAACTTCGAAAATGGAGTTCAAACTGTTGGTCACTACTCAAATCGCTGCCACAGGACATGTGTGAGTATCCACTTGAAGCCCTAGAGGGAAATAACCCAACTCAATATGTCAAGGTTCTTGGAATACGCTGGGACCCGGCTGTGGACGAGCTTTCCTTCAAGTTGACCATTCCCGACGCCACAGGGGTTCTGACAAAACGGATTTTGCTGTCCGAGCTTGCCAAGATCTACGATCCACTGGGGTTGCTTGCCCCCACAACTGTATTTCTAATGGTTCTCTTTCAAGATAGTTGGCTGAGCTCGGTCGACTGGAACGAACCACTACCCGCGCAGCTATGCGCACGGTGGCAACAGTTTGTAGCTGAAGTTCATTTACTGGAAAGCTGTCGCATACCCCGCTACCTATCCTCGCCACTTCAAGCAACGGAGCTGCATGGATTCGCCGATGCTTCATCTCATGCATACGCCGCTGTCATCTACAGTCGCGTGAGAGTCAATAATGACTACGCTGTAACACTGATCGCTGCAAAAACCCGGGTGGCACCCATCAAACCTATCTCCATCCCACGGCTCGAGTTGAATGCCGCCCATCTTCTGTCGAAATTGATGTCTCTGGTTAAGAAAACTCTAACTATTCCTATTTCCAGTACTTCGTGTTGGTCAGACTCCGAAATTGTACTACATTGGCTCTCATCACCCCCACGGACTTGGAACACTTATGTTTGTAATCGCACGGCTGAGATTCTAGAAGCTTGCCCACGTAGCTGCTGGCAACACATTCGCACTGAGGACAATCCCGCGGACTGTGCATCACGCGGACTTCTACCAAAGGATCTGGTAGAACATCAACTGTGGTGGAATGGACCACCGTGGCTTTCCCAATCACATCGCACTTGGCCACCTGCTAAGGCCAAGTTCGCACTGTCGACTGAGGACGCTGAGCGGATGGAAGTAAAGGTCAAGCCCCAAGTTAATCTACACACTTCCAATGAAGGAAATGATCTTAACTGATCTTAACTTAACTGGATCTTAACTGATCCTGGTCACAGCTCTTGCGGACACTTAGCTATTGCTTTCGGTTCGTACATCGTCTTCGTTGCAAGGACCGCCTGTCATCATTTTTATCGTCAAGGGAGCTTCAATATGCCCGCTCTAGGGTAATCAAACATGTCCAGATGGAGTTCTTCCAAGTGGAGTACAGACATCTGAGCACTGGACAAGCCCTTTCTCAAAAATCCAAGTTGATTCACTACACTCCATTTGTTGACGACCAAGGAATTCTGCGCGTAGGAGGACGCATTGGAAATTCGATGACAACCTATGACGCAAAACATCCCATACTTCTTCCAAAGGAATCAGCAGTCGCTGTTTTAATAGCTAGACACCAGCACGTCACATCGTTACACGCTGGAGTCGAATTTATGTTTCACACGTTGAGACAGAAGTATTGGATCCTGGGAGCCCGTAACATAGTCCGCAAAATTGTATTCAACTGCAAGATATGCTTCCTCCAGCGCAAAGGAACGAGTACACAACTCATGGCTGATCTTCCCGCCTTTCGCGTTCAGCCTACCCGCTGCTTTCTACATTCTGGATTGGATTACGCTGGACTAGTTACCATCAAGACATCAGCAGGTCCGACACCGAAGTTTGGCAAAGCTTGGTTTGCCATCTTTGTTTGTCTGTCCACCAAAGCAATTCATATCGAGCTCGTCAGTGATTTGACGACTCCTGCATTTATCGCCGCTTTCAAACGTTTTTGGTCTCGACGTGGCCCTATATCCGACTTGTACTCGGACAATGGCACAACATTCCATGGAGCCAGAAAGGAACTAACGGAGATGCAACGGATAGCTGTATCTCAAAGTCAAGACGAGGAAATTGCTAATTTTCTGACGAGTCAGGACATCAACTGGCACTTCATTCCGCCATCTGCCCGGCACTTTGGAGGTCTTTGGGAAACAGGCGTACGATCTATCAAACTCCACCTTCGCCGAGTAATTGGTAGCAGTGCGTTAACCTTCGAGGAATATTCAACAATTTTAACTCAGATTGAAGGGTTACTCAACTCTCGCCCACTGTGCGCGCCCAGCGATTACAGCTTGGATCCCCTTACCCCCGCTCATTTTCTTACAGGTCAACCTCACATGTCGGTGCCGGAGCCGTCCTTGTTAGACGTCAACATTAACAGACTGCAGCGTTGGAGACAACTGCAAGCCAAGGTTCAAGGATTCTGGAAACGTTGGAATCTGGAATACCTTACGTCCTTGCAACCTCGCACGAAATGGCAGCAGGAGTCCAACGACATAACCGTGGACACTCTTGTGGTATTGAAGGAGCCAAATCAACCGCCTAGCAAGTGGCTGCTTGGGCGAATCACCGAAGTTCATCCTGGCCAAGACGAGAGGGTTCGAGTGGTCACCGTCAAAACCGCCCGAGGAGTGTACAAGAGGCCTATTACCAAACTTGCTGTGCTTCCCTTGTTCTGAACAGTCGTTCAGGGGGGCCGGTATGGTGAGAAATGAGCCTCGTAGATTTTAATTCAATGTTCATGTATATTGCGATTGACCTATTTACACGCTCATGATTGTAGTACACCGCCTAAGTAACTATTTTTACGCGCATAGCTGTGTTGTTGTGTACTCGGGTCCAGAACATAGCTGTAATGTTCTCACACGCATGGCCAGACCCGCAGCTGCACACGCACACAGCGATGCGTTCCGTTGGTTTGCATTGAGACCGTCGCGTCGAGTCTTATCGCGTGATCTTTCAATTCCCTTTTGCTCGACTTCTTTTCGCGGAGTTGATGCAGTAGAAACTTCTAGACGAAGCCGCCCGCACGCTTACTTTGAACCGCAGTAGAAACTTCTAGACGAAGCCGCCCGCACGCTTACCTTGTACCGCAGTAGAAATTTCTAGACGAAACCGCCCGCACGCATACTTTGTACCGCCGCAGAAACGATCCCCCCGCTGTTCTTGTAATATACTTGTAAAATAACCACCAATATTAAATAATCAAGAAAATAAATAAGCTCAAGATATAAACGATTATACAGTCCACTAATTCATAACCAGGTTCTAAACGAAAACGTGAGTACCGGCCTTCGACAGTGCTAGGAGCCTCGAAGTTAGATTTTCCGAATTATTCTGTATTTTCCGCTTGGAGGTCAGCAGCCCCAACACAAAAACACCTGGAGAAAGAGGGAATTAGCACCTCAACCCCATCCCCCTATTTTCGCAGTGCCAGTTCCAACAGGGTAAATATGTGCATTAAGAACTGTTAGAAAAAGTAGCCTGATCAGTATTTTCAAATTCCACATTAGAATCGGCACTTAGTTTGGGAAGTATTCAAAAGCTGCAGCCCGAGCTTTAAGCCCCCGCACTACGAACCAGCTGATCCACCAAGTCGCGGGCAGTGAACTTTGGCTGCGCGAGGCGAAGACAGCCGTCTGACCGGGCTTAGTGCGGCGAATTGGCGTAACCGTTTCGCGTTCAAAACCGGGCCAAGAAGCGCGTTAACCCGGAACTCGCAGTCAGCGTAGGACCGAAGCAGCGGAAATTTTCCTACCGGGCTGGAAAAAAATAGTCCACCACGTGTGTACATAACCTTCCGGCGACCCTGAGTGGTATCGCCTTTCGTGTTCTTCTCGTGATTCGGGCCTAGCTGTTCAACGTTTAGTTAAAGTGCAGTTGAGGCCACTGTTTGTCATAGGTGCTCGTTAGTGTCATTATGTAGGCTGAATGTACCCGAAAACAAAAAAGTAACGAGATGTGCTCACATACATATGTACACACAGCCCATTGAAAGCCACTGAGGCCAGTAAGATCCCCCCCCCGTGACTCGCATTCCCTTGAACCTCGCAGTCCGTTGATATGTCTGTTTTTGTGTAGTTGGATATACTTAGTGATAATTGTAGACAGAAAAGAAAAACAGAAAAAAAAACCAACAACACCTGAAAAGTTTGAAAATGCATTTTGTACAAGTTTAAAAGTTTGAGCTTAAAAGCGTCCGCTCGGCCGGGTCACATCAGCGAGCTTATGCCATGCAGCACGTGCTGTACGATTTTGTTTTTGGTTTGCAGGTAAAAGCTTAATGCACCCACACACAGCGACACGCCCAGCTACGAAAGATCTTTCGCCGCGGGAACACAAACAACAACTGAGTGAGCTTTATTCTATACCAACAACACGATTGTTACGATTGGTAAAACGAATAGTATGTCCAACTACTCCCTGAAGCCGATGTGCTGGGACATGTGTACCTATATGGCGCTGAATTATTATCTTTCTATTTAAGGAAAAATCATTAGTTTATATCGCAATATAAAATATCGTATATGCACTTATAACTATTTATACTTATCGTATTTATTAACCTAAATATTCCCTAGGATTAATAGCTATAATAGCTATTAATATTAATTAATAGCTATAGCTCTTGTGACGCTTTTCGTTCCTACTTTTGTCAATTTAGCCTTGTCTTGGAGTTCTCTGTTAGTGTTTTTTTGTAACATGAGGCTATCTGAATATAGTTTCTAATAAAATGATTGGTAAGATGAATATGTGCTAGACGTTACCGTATTTGGGGGAACCATGCCGCTCGGGAGCGAAATAGGATGACCAATACCGGACACTCCAGGGATCCTGATATTATTATTGGCCTTTTCAGGATCATGGTAGGGTGGGCGTGGCACGACTCCGTGCCAGCAAAACAGAGATGTCCGACGCGGTGGTAGATCCCTATTCCTTCTCTATACTATCTTTGCCCAAATATACTTACCGAACCCCTAACGATCCTTTCCTTGTCTGTCCCCCTCCCATTCCCAAAAAGAGTTCGCGAATTTTAATAAAATAATACCAGCAGGAACGAAGCAACCTAACTGGAGGGTTACCCCAAAGAACCCATCCCCATTTCCGACTAGAGACCAGCCGTGGAAGCGAGCGCGTACTCCTTCTCAGTTAGCCGACCACCAGCTTCATTGTGCGAAGATTCTCTTCGTGACTCGTTACAGTAATAATTATTTTATTTGGCGCCCAACGTGGGGCCGAAAGGCCCGAAGGTCAGGGTTGACGTAATTGTAAACCTTACAAAGCGAAGTTACATTAACATATATGGTTGTGTGTGACCCCAGCCAACCTTGACTCCGAAGCAGAAAAATTTTTGAGAAAGTCCATAACACCTGCGAGCAGTGCATAGTCATGCACTGGCCTAAGAGTTTTGTTCCCCGTTTCCCACCCCCTTCCTTAAATCCCTTCCTTTTGTCCTGGGATTGGATACTGTAATGGTGGATGCTGATTAGTTTCCGATAACGTTTAGCCCGCATCGGAATAGGATCCATAACCCCTGTGCGACGGTAAGCTGTTCTGGAATCGATAATAGCTTCAACATAGCTTTATTGTCGAGCAGTATATGCCATAGCAGTGAAATCTAAATGGATTCACTGGTATGTGGAAGTTGGCTGGACACAGGGTTATTCGTGGAGTAAATCTACGACCTGCCGCTATACAGAAGCGTATTAGTGAACACATTCTCCCGTATCCCTTGGAAATTGACAGGTACCTTGGGTAGCTTTGTTTCAGTTGTCGCCGGAGTCAGCTAGAAGAATTAACATATTTTTTTCTTGGTTGCCGCTCAACTCGAATCGGGGTTCTTAGGGTGCCTCCGTCTTTTGTTTCTCTCTCTACTTTCTAGTGATTGGTCTATTCGTGCGCCGATTTATACAGCAGGTTATCGCCGGCCGAACGTGGTTCCCCTGTTGCTGGTGCGTTTCTTCGTGCTACGCTTCCGGCCCGGACCGATAATGGCTGCGGAAAAGGTATAGGTCGTAGCATGCATAAACTAATACAAACTCCCCGTAACCGCTTCGGTAATGTTTCTTCGATTGGCGGCTGACGAGCACCGTCGTGATCCTGGTATGGGCACGCGGGCAAGAAAGTCGTCCGTCCCTATGTTTAGGCATTCGCCGCAGACAGGATGTGGCCTAGAGCTGCTACTTGGGTCACGATTGCCGAAGATACCTTTTCTTTATTTCTCCCTTTATCGCTCTACCACGCATAGTTATTGGCAACCTTCTCGGAGGGAAAGGGTTGCATGGTTTCCCCAAATCTCTTTATGAAATATCGTTTTTTTGAGTTGTCCCCGTTATTATTGTTTGTCGTTAATATTTGTCTGAACTAGATTTATAGGAAAGTGCTTAAAGCTAGTTAATATATAGGATAACTGTACGATGCCGGTAGACCGAAGCCCGGATTATAGGAATCAGCAAAAAGAGAGCGAAACCGTTTGCTGTGTATGCACGCAAGAAGTCGAATACCCAGGCCAGCTATTAGCTACCAGCTGTAACCACTATTTCCATCACACCTGCTTTAGTGCACGTTCAGGAAATAAAAAAGTCTGTCCAGTGTGCAGAACTGCGCTGAGCAAATCGACCCTTAATTTGGCAGAAGAACTAGAAGCAGCTCAAGCCTCAGGCCTGTAGTGTACCAGAGTTTAAATCTATATATATGTAAACAGATATATATGCCCTCGATATCAGCAGATGACCATGACTGAACCTAAGGACGGCGTACAAATAGGGTTGGTCGTGTGCACTCTTGCTAGGCTCGGGTCTAGCTCGCCGGATGGTCGGGGTTCTTCCTCACCTAATTGTACTATCGTACTCCACTACATTTAACTAGTGCACTTTACGGGAACTATAAGTGATTATACAAAAACAAAGTAAACTGAAATACTGATAGCGCCGACACGCCAAATAAAAGCCCTACTGAACCATTTCTATTTAGAGAGAACCTAGGTGTTGATTTTCCCTCTCTTCTGTACCCACCCTACCATGACATTGCGTTCGAGTTCTTGCATTGTCCCTTGATCAATCCTTTACTAAGATTTACCACATTTTATAAGATCCTGGCACGGATACTCGACAGACCATTTTTATGATTTTAAAGATTCATTTCAATTCAAAAAGATTCATATTTTAATATAATGTGAGACTTCAATTTCAATATTCATTACGTTGCAGTTGTAGAAACACAACAATTGACTTAGCTTCTAATTTGTGGGTAATATTTCCTTAATCCTAATTATCATATAAGTTTAGTTATAAATTCATTATTTTAAAGCATGAAAAACATTAGGGTATAGATATATATATATATAAAAACGAGAGAATAAGAATCGAAATCGTAAACAAAAGCTAGATCAGACTGGGGTGCATTATACACACTGAGCAGACGGGTTTGAATCATTATACGCTGTATGCATATCTACACTTTCAAGTCAATAGGCTCTTTTGACCAAACTACTTTTTGCTGTACATAATTACTCACTCCGGCGTTATTGTCTTACGCTGATCGTTGGGCCCAATGATGTCGTAGATGTTGACCGCAGCTGTTTAAAATATGGAAATCATAAATATATAATGCATACAATACAATTACGCTACAAACACCGTCGCATAGTCATCAGTCAGTTGTTTTGGTTTTCATAATACAGACAGAAATTTAATTGTTATGCTCTATCGCGAAAATTGAACCAAAAGGTAGCAAACGAAAGACAATTTAATGTGCATATGCACATATGTATGTAGGTATGTACGCGCGTAACATCAAAGAGGGGTGTTAATAAAGTTTCAGTTACATTACGTTAAACTGCTGATGTTTATGCGTTGGAACTTGATAATGAATTAAATGTAAATTGGACAAAACTCGATCCTGTGCTGCTGCTTTGTAGACTCTTGACCGCCTGAAGTTGGTTAGAGGTCAACAGGTGCGATGTATATGGTTCCTGGCCGTACTGACGAATCTTCCGCCAAGCCTATATTTAGGTATTTATGACTGAGCAGCACTAAATATTCTTGGCGATTAAGGCTGATCTGTTCCACTTGGATCTTTGGAGATTCCGACTTGGTGGTAATATAAGGTCCAGAAAAGATGAATTATGGTTGGTGTTGGAGAAACCTCGACAACTGTTCGCCTAAGCCAGCTCCCAGGGTAGTCTTCTCGAGACTATACTGCGATGGGGCAGCTTAGGTACACCTCCCTGCAACATAGGTTATGTCAGCACGTGCACGGCACTAATATGAAAACATACTTCTTTTCCCAAATATATCTGCACTAAATTCTTGTCATTCACTGACCACTGAACTGTACGGCACTTGTAACTATATGCTTCCAGCATATATTTGTGGAAATATATATATTTTCCGGATAGCACTATATATATGTGTGTGCAATATGTATGTTGCTCGCACTCGGAAATTATCACGTCTTTACAGATCGATCAACTTTCTTATATTGTTCAAAGCAGTAATAGACGATGGACTGAGTAGCCAGTGCAGCAGAGCTTTTGAGCTTTTTACTAACTGTGCAATCGTATGATCCAGAACATTCGCAGCAGCATAAAACGATCGTCTAATGCACAGCATAGCTTAACTGTGCAATCGTACGATTGCCGTCTATACTTCCCACTGTCCGTCGCTTGTATGTGTTCGTGGGCGTTCGGACTTAAGAGCGGCTAAGGCTTTGATCCAACCTTAAGAGCGGCTAAAGCTTGATCGTTCGAAATATCACTAGGGGGTCTCACGAGACGAAAGAAGATAACCAATTCCCTATATTTTGTGCTGGCTACTACACCACAGATAATTATACAAGACCTGCTCGACGAATAATTATCTGAAGAACTTGATTAGGAGAGATTATTTCCTGATTTGAATGTCTTTCAGATGATACACGCTGAGATATTTCTTGTTCTCATCGACCAATTCGTAATAGTACGGACTTCGCTTTTTAATTACCTGAGCGGGAATGAACACAGGGGCTAGTTTAGAACTAAACTTTTTTATAGCACTACTTTGTGTGAAATTTCTAGCATATACCAAATCTCCAATCTTTAATTGTGTATCACGGCAGCGCAAATTGTATCTATGCGAATTTTCTTCGTGTGCCTTATTGACATTCGCTTTAGCCTGTTGCCGGATTAGCTGCAAGGAATCTGGGTTCTCCATTCTAGTATCGTCGTTCAAAAGGTCTAGTTTACGCAAGAGTGCGTAATCCTTCCCATTCAACATCATGTTTTGACCAAATGCTAGAAAATATGGAGAATACCCTGTACTCCTATGTAAGGTAGATCTCAATGAACCACTAATGGCATTCAGGTTACAGTCCCAATTGGAATGTTCGTTACCGATATAAGCTCGTATCGCAGCTATCACGGATCTATTCAGTCGCTCGCTGGCATTAGCTTGCGGTGAATAAATAGCTGTGCATTTTCGTGTTATACCGAAGCTATTTAAAAATGCCTGAAAGTAGCTAGATTTAAATTGGGATCCATTGTCTGACAAGATGACTTCTGGCACCCCAAATGTATAAAAGAGAGACCCTTCCAGATATTCACAGATCTTAGGGGCTGTAAATTTCTTCAGGGGACACAGAAAATGGAACTTAGTATTGTGATCAACAACTATGAGCAATCCTATGTTTCCCTTTTTCGTGCGTGGGTATGGTCCTAAGAGATCTATGTATAATTTCTGAAACGGCCTATCCGAAGTGAATGGTTTACCCATAGGAGGTCTAAGAATCATATTCGGACTCTTGGTCGTGCGACAAACGGTGCATTCAGATATGTACTTGCACGTCTGGCTAACCATGCGAGGCCAGAATAAATAGCTTTTAAGCTTCTCTATGGTTTTACTCATCCCACAATGTGCGGAGCTAGGGGCGTCATGAGCTTGATATAATACGTTCGTAATTAACCCTGACGGAACCCAAAGTTTCCATGATGCGTTCTCTTGAGACTCATCTCCCGAAGCGAATACTGTCCTTTTGAAAACTTGACCGTCTATCACTTTCAAGTCTGGGAACTTACTCTGATTCTGTTGAATACTTTCTATTAAACTCAGATACTCAGCTGATTTGAATTGATCTGAGTCTAGATCAACCATGGGGTTTATTTGCGTGAGCTCCTCTATAGCCGGTTCATCCTGACGCGATAGAGTGTCAGCGACAACATTCAGTGTCCCCTTTCTATGTAGGATATTAAATGTGAAACTACGCAATTTCATAGACCATCTGGCTAATCTACCCGATAAATCCTTTTGTTGCATTAACCATTTAAGTGCTGCGTGATCGGTTATGACTACGAAGTCCTGTCCCTCAATATAAGAGCGGAATTTTTTTATTCCCTTTATGACTGCTAAGCACTCTAGTTCGGTAACCGAATAATTACGTTGTGCCTTGGATAATTTTTCTGACATGTAAGCAATTGGCAATTCAACGCCGTCGCGTTCTTGAGCTAAAACACAGCCGATTCCGTAAGTGCTAGCATCACAGAGCAAAATAAAAGGTTTTGAGAAGTCAGGAGTTATCAAAATGGGTGATGCGGTTAAACAGGACTTTAAGGTCTCAAACGACTGTTGAGCATCATCATTCCACTGTAAATCTTTTTTCTTCTTAAGCAACTCGGTTAAGGGAAAACTAACGGTAGCATAATTTTCAACGAAACGTCGGTACCAACCGGATAACCCCATAAATCGACGCAGTTGCTTAACGGTAACTGGCACAGGGAACTTCGAGATGGCCTTGATTTTGTCTGGATTTGTCTTTATCCGACCATTACCAATAATAAAACCCAAATACGTGATTTCTTTTATGCAAAAGTTTGATTTCCCTATGTTAATGGTTAGATTTGCTTTGCGTAGACACAACGCTATCTCCTGTAACAACAGTAAATGCGACTCGAAATCCTCTGATAAAACAAGTAGATCATCTAAATATACGAATACACGTGTCCGAAGATGAGCTGGAATAACTCGATCCATTAGTCTACAGAGAGTTTGAGCGGCATTGCAAAGACCAAATGGCATCATTTTTTTTATATTGATATAATGGTCGGTTAGGCACTGTAAATGCAGTATACTGTCGCGATTGTTCATCAAACGGGATTTGCCAAAATGCGTGTTTCATGTCTAATCCAGTGATGTAACGAGCGGGTGGTAATCGACTTAGAATACCATCAATATGTGGTAACGGATATGCATCCCGTCTTGTAACCTTGTTCACTTCTCTTGAATCGAGACACAGTCTATATTTTTCGCCTTTCTTTACCAAAACGCAATTACTGCTCCAGGGACTAGTCGACTCCTCTATAACATCGAGCGCAAGCATATTGTCCACCTCGGCAAACATCAATTTCTCTATGGCTGGTGATACCGGCCAATGTCGTTGCTTTACGGGAATAGCTGCTCCAACATCTATAGAGTGTGTGACTAAACTGGTACGGCCTAATCCTTCAGTAGCGAAAGATGGAAAACAACCCATCACTTTATCTAAGCGAATTCTCTCGTCTGCTGTCAATTTATGTAGGATCGGTGGTTCTTCGACGTCATCCGTACCTCCAACATCTAATTCAGATACCTCTGCAGTGTGTGAGATTTTATCTAAGAGTCCAAATTTTTGCCAGAAGTCTATCCCCAAATAGACGTCTTGCTTGAGTTCAGGAATAAGAAACATTTCTAGGTCTGCCGGGCATCCACGGTAATTAATTTGTGTTACCAGCTTGCCTATAACCTTACTTTCAGTATCGTTAGCCGTTCGTATTGCTCCTGAACACTTCTTAACCTTGCAATGCGCCAACATTTCTTTCGCGGCTGAACCTCCAATACAACTGATTGTGGCCCCCGAATCCAACAAAGCTATGTAATCACTGCCTTCAATGGTGACACTGGTGTACAGCCTGTTATCCGAACTAAGAAATATAGCTGAAACAAACTTGTTCTTATTCTTGCGAACCATCTTCCAAAATATTCTCAAACGTTTAGTTGAACGTTTGGGCTTTCTTACAAATTTAAAACTATCTATCTTACCAAAAATTTTCTTACGCGTTGTAATATAATTTTCTTCCCTTTCAGGTAAAGGAGTAAATGAAAAATGATATGCCGTAGGCAGGGTTTCCTCTACTGTTTGTGAGCTGATCTTAGGCTCCCTTAAACTTTGGTCGTTCGTTAAACTAGTAGGTGATTCTTGCAAACTTTTTTCTGAGGATGTGTCTGCTTGTTGTTGTTTAACACATCCTTCTGCCGGTTTCCCGGAGGGTTACATTTGGGACATACCGGTTTGTAAGTATCTTTTGTTCCACACCCGTAGCAAAAGATCTTACGAGGACCTACACAATCGTCAAATTTATGACCTTTGTTGTCACAGTTCCAGCAAGTTGGAACTGACTGTGAAGTACGACGTTGTATTTGACACACTTCATTATGCTCGACCAAGTCATCGAATAGCTGCTCGCTATCGTCTGGACCTGACAATTCCGATACGTATGAGCGAAGAGTCCTTTGCTTGACCGATCTTATATCGTTATAAAACTGTTCTTGCTTACGTACCTCTCGTCGTAATAACGATCTATTGGCAATCTTTAAGTGAAGAAGCTCGTGGTGAAGAGTGGGCTTGGAATTTATAATAAGTAGATTCACAACATCTTCTTCTGTAACCGAATTTTGAAGCCTATCCACGAGATCTTCGATAGCATATTGAAAGTCATCGAAGGATTCGTTTTCGCCCTGACGACGTTTCCTAATCTTTTCCCAGATATCATAGTCGGTCTCAACATCTTCAAATCTTCTTCTAAACTCTATACAAAACGTATCCCAATTAAAGTTTGGGTAATTTCGATGGAATTTCCAGTACCAATCACTAGCTTTTCCCGCGAATAAAAGATACAAGTGATCACAAAGCAATTGATAATTGTTATAAAGATTTTGTTGCGTTAGAGAACGTACTCGATAAATAAACTCATCCATCCTCATGCAAGTTTTTGAACCATCGAATTTAATGCGCCAATTCTGCATTATACTGGAAACTTTTGCTGGTGCTACGTGTGAGCTCGAATTACTTCGATTTGCACTCGCTCTTGAAAAATCTAAAAGAACTTCTGCGTGACTATCTCGTGCTTGACCGATACCCACGTTATTTGTTTGGTTAATGTTATTGTCACCGGAAACATCGGGAGAGATATGTTCTGGTTGTGTCAGCTGGAGTGACGCTAATTGACTTTGAATCGAAGATTCAATTGTTTTGCTTAAAAATGAAGTTAGTTGTTCCATTAACTGAGCCTGTTGAAAGCTTACAGCAGACTGGACGTAGTTAGCGATTTCCACTTGAGAGGTTATTGGAAGGGTTGTGTTGTTGGTTTCAGTTTCTGTTAGTGAGCGATCTAACCTGGATCGTTGAGTTGCTCTCGTATTCATACCCCTTCTAATAAACTTTTGGCCCTTTTTAGGTCGATTAGACGTTCCGTCTATTGTGCTAAAAGATTCGTTAGCACTAGTTGGTCGTGTTCCTTCGGCGTTAAGCTCGGCTAACAACGTGTTGTTAGAGAATGTTAGTGCCAGAGCAGAACAATCTAATGAACAGGTGGGACATTTTGGGTTTGTCCTAATCTGTTCCAAAATACAAAGTTTATGGAATTTGTGTCTACACGGGGTGTTGGCTATAATCTCACTAGTTCCCAATACTTCGTTGCAAATTCCACAAAATGGTTCTGCTTCCTGCAAAGCAGTTGTTATATCATCTGTACTTCGCCTTACAGCCATTGTATATCAGACAATATTTAAGGAATTAAAGAAAAAAAATAATAAAAAAAAATTATATAAGAAGGTATTAATTGTAATAATAATGTCTGTCTTTCCCACATGCCAGAATACTTACGAAATATCTATTTGGTTTCAGTAGGCTTTTCTATTTTCGTTAATATGGACTATTTATAAGTTAATGACCTCGTGCACTGAATCATTGGACAACTATCGCGATTTGGCAATATAAAATTGTAAATCCGAATAACTCAAGATGCCTAAAGTGAAAAAGCAGGTTTGCTTTGGTCGATCAATCCAAAATAAACTGAATTGGAACCGCTAAGTCCTAAAACAATTCCTGTTTATTCTGATCACTGTATGGTATTGCATAACTGTCTCTGATACTCACAATTCGATACTATAGGTCTGTTTTGGTCAACCAATCCGAAATAAAATGAATTGCAGTTGCTAAATCCGAAAACCGAGTCAAAGTATAAATTTTGAAATCTTTAACCTTTGTGCAATATTTTGCAAAAGAAGATGTGTCGTTGAAATTTTGATGTGTTACCGGTTGAGCTTGGAGAACCAAGGCAAGATTTGCTTGTCTTATTAAAATAAACGGCCTATATAGTAAGACACTATAAATCCAAATTTTAATATCGGCTCTGAATTGGTTTTAGATTCTAAGGCAAGTTGCCTGGCCCCACGTTGGGCGCCATAAATGTGTAGTGTACCAGAGTTTAAATCTATATATATGTAAACAGATATATATGCCCTCGATATCAGCAGATGACCATGACTGAACCTAAGGACGGCGTACAAATAGGGTTGGTCGTGTGCACTCTTGCTAGGCTCGGGTCTAGCTCGCCGGATAGTCGGGGTTCTTCCTCACCTAATTGTACTATCGTACTCCACTACATTTAACTAGTGCACTTTACGGGAACTATAAGTGATTATACAAAAACAAAGTAAACTGAAATACTGATAGCGCCGCCACGCCAAATAAAAGCCCTACTGAACCATTTCTATTTAGAGAGAACCTAGGTGTTGATTTTCCCTCTCTTCTGTACCCACCCTACCATGACATTGCGTTCGAGTTCTTGCATTGTCCCTTGATCAATCCTTTACTAAGATTTACCACATTTTATAAGATCCTGGCACGGATACTCGACAGACCATTTTTATGATTTTAAAGATTCATTTCAATTCAAAAAGATTCATATTTTAATATAATGTGAGACTTCAATTTCAATATTCATTACGTTGCAGTTGTAGAAACACAACAATTGACTTAGCTTCTAATTTGTGGGTAATATTTCCTTAATCCTAATTATCATATAAGTTTAGTTATAAATTCATTATTTTAAAGCATGAAAAACATTAGGGTATAGATATATATATATATAAAAACGAGAGAATAAGAATCGAAATCGTAAACAAAAGCTAGATCAGACTGGGGTGCATTATACACACTGAGCAGACGGGTTTGAATCATTATACGCTGTATGCATATCTACACTTTCAAGTCAATAGGCTCTTTTGACCAAACTACTTTTTGCTGTACATAATTACTCACTCCGGCGTTATTGTCTTACGCTGATCGTTGGGCCCAATGATGTCGTAGATGTTGACCGCAGCTGTTTAAAATATGGAAATCATAAATATATAATGCATACAATACAATTACGCTACAAACACCGTCGCATAGTCATCAGTCAGTTGTTTTGGTTTTCATAATACAGACAGAAATTTAATTGTTATGCTCTATCGCGAAAATTGAACCAAAAGGTAGCAAACGAAAGACAATTTAGTGTGCATATGCACATATGTATGTAGGTATGTACGCGCGTAACATCAAAGAGGGGTGTTAATAAAGTTTCAGTTACATTACGTTAAACTGCTGATGTTTATGCGTTGGAACTTGATAATGAATTAAATGTAAATTGGACAAAACTCGATCCTGTGCTGCTGCTTTGTAGACTCTTGACCGCCTGAAGTTGGTTAGAGGTCAACAGGTGCGATGTATATGGTTCCTGGCCGTACTGACGAATCTTCCGCCAAGCCTATATTTAGGTATTTATGACTGAGCAGCACTAAATATTCTTGGCGATTAAGGCTGATCTGTTCCACTTGGATCTTTGGAGATTCCGACTTGGTGGTAATATAAGGTCCAGAAAAGATGAATTATGGTTGGTGTTGGAGAAACCTCGACAACTGTTCGCCTAAGCCAGCTCCCAGGGTAGTCTTCTCGAGACTATACTGCGATGGGGCAGCTTAGGTACACCTCCCTGCAACATAGGTTATGTCAGCACGTGCACGGCACTAATATGAAAACATACTTCTTTTCCCAAATATATCTGCACTAAATTCTTGTCATTCACTGACCACTGAACTGTACGGCACTTGTAACTATATGCTTCCAGCATATATTTGTGGAAATATATATATTTTCCGGATAGCACTATATATATGTGTGTGCAATATGTATGTTGCTCGCACTCGGAAATTATCACGTCTTTACAGATCGATCAACTTTCTTATATTGTTCAAAGCAGTAATAGACGATGGACTGAGTAGCCAGTGCAGCAGAGCTTTTGAGCTTTTTACTAACTGTGCAATCGTATGATCCAGAACATTCGCAGCAGCATAAAACGATCGTCTAATGCACAGCATAGCTTAACTGTGCAATCGTACGATTGCCGTCTATGCTTCCCACTGTCCGTCGCTTGTATGTGTTCGTGGGCGTCCGGACTTAAGAGCGGCTAAGGCTTTGATCCAACCTTAAGAGCGGCTAAAGCTTGATCGTTCGAAATATCACTAGGGGGTCTCACGAGACGAAAGAAGATAACCAATTCCCTATATTCTGTGCTGGCTACTACAGGCCACCAACCAAGAGCAGTGTCAGTGACCAGATCTCGATCGAAAACACTAAAATCACAGCAAAACCAATTATCCGCTGCCAATATGCAGAGTGGGGCCCGAAGTATAAGCCAACCCGAAGGGCCTAGTGTTTCCGGTCCAATGGCCGCTCCAGATCGTCCTAGAGGCCAACCGCCAAACCCTGCGGCAGCAGTGGTGTCAGCTTCAGCAGCTCGAACTGGTCTGCCAGCCACGGATGGTAGCTTGCAACAGACCATTGCGGACGCAGTGGCAGCCGCACTAGCACAGCACACTCAAATGCTATCTAACGCGATTGAAGCGGGGTTTCAAAGATTGTCGCTCCAGAATGCAGCTGCAGTTCCAACGGAAAGGGTACACCCAGCACATAGGCAGTCATCTCCCGTTAGGTCAAATCAATCCTTTGAGCAACTCTTTAGGTTATCCGCCAGGGAAAACGCAGCCTTACCAAACTCAGCGTCCGAGCGACCGACTAACTTGTCAGCTCCACCCGAGTCGCAGCAATCACATCAGTTGCGCGCGGATCGGATTAGCCAGATAATCGCGAACTGGAAGTTGAGATTCTCAGGGCGCTCCACTATGTCAATAGATGATTTTTTGTATCGCGTCGAAGCTCTGACCAGCCAGACATTAGATAGCAATTTTGAATTGTTATCTCGCTACGCGAGCAACCTGTTCGAAGGAAGCGCGGGTGAATGGTACTGGAGGTATCATAAAAGCGTACCAAGAGTGCGCTGGATTGATCTCTGTATAGCTCTGAGATCGCAGTTTTCGGACGGCAGAACAGATTTAGAAATCAGAACCGCGATCACTCAGAGGAAGCAGAAACTCAACGAACCGTTTGACAGTTTTTATGAGGCCATAGTTGCGCTTGCAGACAAGCTTGTGCAGCCCATGACCGAGCAGTCCTTGTTAGAGGTGTTACGAGCAAATCTGCTCAATGACATACAACATGAGATTTTATATGTGCCCATACAGAACATTGTGCAGTTGCGACAAGTGGTACGCAAGCGTGAAAGGTTCATCGAAAACACTGCTAAGCCAATCCCGGCTACTCGACGATTTGTTCCTCGCAATCAGGTGAACGAAATGTCCATCCAGACAGAAGGTCCTGCAGAATCCGATTCGGAAGAAGCTGACGCTTTTGATATCGACGCGATGACGCTCTCTTGCTGGAATTGCAATAAACAAGGCCACCGATATCAAGAGTGCGAAGCAGAGCGTAAGGTGTTCTGTTATGGATGTGGTAAGCGGGACACATATAAACCATCGTGCCGAAAATGTAGCTCGTCAAAAAACGAGTTGGCTCGTGCACCGCTATCGAGTGCACGCAAATTAGTGTCGAAGGCGACGAATACGGAGTAACCAGGGCAACGTCAAGCTCACTCCCACTACCCCCTGACATGATAACGACCACTATGACACCATTACAGGACGACGATCAGGAAACGACCCCTGCGCCTAGCAAAACTCGAGACCGTAAGCGTAGAAAGCTGTTCCGCACGCAGAGTAAAAATACACGCAGAGCAATATTAGCCTCTGTTATTAGTAATATAACTGATCTACGACCCTACGCCAATGTCACGCTGTTTGGCAAGACGATAAGTGGATTGATGGACACAGGCGCCTCAATCAGCTGCCTTGGGGGTAAATTTGCAGAAGAGTTAGCTCGAACAAACCCTGAGGTCAAGCCGATGAAGTCAGCCGTGCGAACCGCAGATGGGAAAAAGCAAGTTATTCTAGGTAGGATCTCCACACTCATTTGCTTTCGTGGAAATGCAAAACGAATATGTCTTTATCTTGTACCATCGTTATCGCAGGAGTTATATCTAGGAATAGACTTTTGGAGAAGCTTTAATCTATTGCCGTTCTTTTTAATGAGCAAAGCGAATAATAACAGTTTGGCGGCTATAAATTTTGACAACCCGATGCAAATACCTTTGTCGGAATTACAGCAGAAGGAACTAGTAGCGATCGTACAGATGTTCCCTTCGTTTGCCGAATAAGGATTAGGAAAGACAAACTGGCTTACACATGACATAGAAATTTCAGAGACTCGGCCCATAAAACAACGTCACTACGCAGTGTCGCCTGCAGTCGAAAAATGTATATACGAAGAATTGGACCGAATGTTAGGCCTTGGTGTGATTGAAGAGTCAGATAGCCCGTGGTCTTCCCCTGTCGTGATTGTGCGTAAGCCAGGTAAGGTTCGCCTTTGCCTTGATAGCCGGAAAGTTAACGGAGTAACAGTCAAAAATGCTTACCCTATGCCCCTCATTGATGGCATTTTAAGCAGACTTCCAAAAGCGCAGTTCATTTCAAGCATCGATCTTAAAGATGCTTACTGGCAGATTCCGCTTACCCCAAGGGCTCGGGAGAAGACGGCTTTTGCTGTGCCTGGGAGGCCATTATATCAATTCACGGTGATGCCGTTTGGCTTATGCAATGCCCCACAGACCATGTCCAAACTGATGGATAAAGTTATCCCACCATCTTTGCGAAATGAGATTTTCATTTATCTCGACGACTTATTGGTGATTTCGGAGTCATTCGAGAAGCACATGTCCGTGTTGAAAGCGCTGGCCGGCCGGCTGTCTCAAGCTGGTCTGACGATAAGCGTAGAGAAGAGCAAATTTTGTCTGAAGGAAGTGAAATACCTGGGCCACGTTATAGGGTATGGGATGATACAAACGGATCCCGAAAAAGTTGCTGCCATTCGGGAGTTTCCAGTGCCTCGATCGGTGAAGCAAGTGCGACGATTTTTGGGAACCACTGGATGGTACCATAAATTTATTAAAAACTATGCTGGAATTGCTGCCCCAATATCAGATACGCTAAAGAAACGTCGTTCGTTTGTATGGACCAACGAAGCGCAAAGGGCGTTTGAAAGTTTAAAACACCAAATGTGTGGGGCGCCAGTCCTACATAGCCCCGACTTTACCATTCCATTTGCCATTCATTGCGATGCCAGCCACACCGGAGTTGGTGGCGTGTTAATGCAAACTGATAGCGATGGTAATGACATCCCAATCGCATTCATGTCTCGCAAGCTGAATCAGTGTCAGCGAAACTATTCAGTCACGGAGAAAGAGTGTTTGGCAGCCATAATGTGTGTGAAGAAGTTTCGAGCTTATGTGGAAGGGCACGAGTTCTCCATCCATACCGACCATGCATCATTGAAGTGGCTAATGTCACAATCGGACCTAAGTTCTAGGTTGGCAAGATGGGCTCTCAAATTGCAGGGGTTCAACTTCAAAATTTTCCACCGCAAAGGTAGCCAAAATGTTGTCCCAGATGCTCTGTCGCGAGTGCACACCGAAGATCTATCTGCATTCAGCTGCGAGGGATTGGTAGACCTGCAGTCGGATTGCTTCAAGTCAGCAGAATATTTGGAACTGATACGAAAAATTGAATGCAATCAGACACAGATGCCAGACATTAAAGTGATCGCGGCTGCTGATCAGATCGCTGACGACCTGTGTTGGAAGCTATGGGTTCCAAAGGAGCTGGTGTCAGATGTACTAAAACAGAGTCACGAACAGTCGTTAGCAGCTCATAGCGGCATTAATAAAACGTTGGAGAGAGTTCGACGATATTATTATTGGCCAAGTTTAGTAACCGATGTGAGAACGTTCATAAACAGCTGTTCGGTTTGCAAGTGCACCAAGTACCCGAATCGTTCGTTACGACCCCCATTAGCTCCAGTGAAGGAAACTCAACGAGTGTTTCAGAAGTTGTTTGTGGATTTCCTGGGTCCGTATCCACGAAGCAAATCCGGAAACATCGGTATCTTCGTTATTTTGGACCATCTTTCAAAATATCCGTTTTTAAAACCCGTAAAGAAATTTACAGCGGAGGCGATAACTCGATTTATGGAAGAGGACCTATTCCATTGCTTCGGGGTACCCGAAGTGGTTGTGTCCGACAATGGAGTACAATTTAAGTCCCATCACTTCAATTCTCTGTTGAAAAAGTACAATGTGCAGCATTTTTATACGGCTGTGTACGCACATCAAGCCAATGCATCGGAACGCGTTAACCGTTCCGTTATTGCAGCCATTAAAGCTTACATCAAGCCAGATCAAACTAATTGGGATGAGCAGCTTAGTTCTATTAGTTGTGCCTTACGATCTAGTCTGTATTCAGCCCTAAACGACAGCCCCTATCGGGTTGCATTTGGACAGCACATGATCACCAATGGAGACACCTATCAGCTCTTACGAAATTTGCAGGTTTTAGAAGATCGTACAGTGAGTTTTGGTCGGGAAGATTCGTTTGATGTGATTCGAAAAACAGCTCAACGAACAATACAAAAACAACACCAACGAAACGAACAGCAGTACAATCTTCGAAGTCGTGACGTAGCGTTCAAGGTTGGCCAGGAGGTCTACAGACGCAACTTTCAGCAGAGCAATTTCATTAAAGGTTTCAGCGCAAAACTAGCTCCTACTTTTGTAAAAGCTAGAATAAAACGCAGGCTTGGGCACAGTTATTACGAGTTAGAAGATCCCCAAGGTAGACTTATCGGAAAATACCACGCTAAAGACATAAAGCAGTGACCATCCTAATACAGGTTAACGGTTTTCCGCCAAGCGTCTATCACCCTTTGATGTGATTAACACCAAAGTGTGATCTTGGCCGGGGGGATTTGTAGTGGTTGCTTGTCGGGCGTATAGGAAAGCCTATCACTTTTCTTCGCCTGAAAGTAGGCCGATGTTATTTGTACAATTTATATATTTATATTTATATATATATATATATTATATTATTTATATAATTAGATATCACACCTCACCGAGATACTTATTAATTATTAAGTTTATTTCCGATAGTTAGTGTATAGTTAGGTTGGTTTAATTTCTTTTTGTGGTGTTACATGTTGAATGTTCCTTGTCATGTGGGGCTAGCGCCACCTAGGGGTGACATTAAGAATATGCGTAAAAACGAAAAAAAAATCTCCCCACCATTTCCATAACCGTTCAAGGTGAATGGCGAAGGATCGTGCAAAGGCAGATCCGGAGAACCAAATTTTTGTTGGTCGGTAGATCCGCCCAAATCTTTCTTTCTCCTCGTGGCCGTACAAGAATTCAGTTGCGCGGTGAGAAAAAAATAATAAAAATAAAATTAAACCACCGTGTGTGAAACAAAAGTGCACTAGATCGAAAAAAAAGAACCCAAGAAAGCCGATTGGGTTCTAAACGAAAACGTGAGTACCGGCCTTCGACAGTGCTAGAAGCCTCGAAGTTAGATTTTCCGAGTTATTCTGTATTTTCCGCTTGGAGGTCAGCAGCCCCAACACAAAAACACCTGGAGAAAGAGGGAATTAGCACCTCAACCCCATCCCCCTATTTTCGCAGTGCCAGTTCCAACAGGGTAAATATGTGCATTAAGAACTGTTAGAAAAAGTAGCCTGATCAGTATTTTCAAATTCCACATTAGAATCGGCACTTAGTTTGGGAAGTATTCAAAAGCTGCAGCCCGAGCTTTAAGCCCCCGCACTACGAACCAGCTGATCCACCAAGTCGCGGGCAGTGAACTTTGGCTGCGCGAGGCGAAGACAGCCGTCTGACCGGGCTTAGTGCGGCGAATTGGCGTAACCGTTTCGCGTTCAAAACCGGGCCAAGAAGCGCGTTAACCCGGAACTCGCAGTCAGCGTAGGACCGAAGCAGCGGAAATTTTCCTACCGGGCTGGAAAAAAATAGTCCACCACGTGTGTACATAACCTTCCGGCGACCCTGAGTGGTATCGCCTTTCGTGTTCTTCTCGTGATTCGGGCCTAGCTGTTCAACGTTTAGTTAAAGTGCAGTTGAGGCCACTGTTTGTCATAGGTGCTCGTTAGTGTCATTATGTAGGCTGAATGTACCCGAAAACAAAAAAGTAAAGAGATGTGCTCACATACATATGTACACACAGCCCATTGAAAGCCACTGAGGCCAGTAAGATCCCCCCCCGTGACTCGCATTCCCTTGAACCTCGCAGTCCGTTGATATGTCTGTTTTTGTGTAGTTGGATATACTTAGTGATAATTGTAGACAGAAAAGAAAAACAGAAAAAAAAACCAACAACACCTGAAAAGTTTGAAAATGCATTTTGTACAAGTTTAAAAGTTTGAGCTTAAAAGCGTCCGCTCGGCCGGGTCACATCAGCGAGCTTATGCCATGCAGCACGTGCTGTACGATTTTGTTTTTGGTTTGCAGGTAAAAGCTTAATGCACCCACACACAGCGACACGCCCAGCTACGAAAGATCTTTCGCCGCGGGAACACAAACAACAACTGAGTGAGCTTTATTCTATACCAACAACACGATTGTTACGATTGGTAAAACGAATAGTATGTCCAACTACTCCCTGAAGCCGATGTGCTGGGACATGTGTACCTATATGGCGCTGAATTATTATCTTTCTATTTAAGGAAAAATCATTAGTTTATATCGCAATATAAAATATCGTATATGCACTTATAACTATTTATACTTATCGTATTTATTAACCTAAATATTCCCTAGGATTAATAGCTATAATAGCTATTAATATTAATTAATAGCTATAGCTCTTGTGACGCTTTTCGTTCCTACTTTTGTCAATTTAGCCTTGTCTTGGAGTTCTCTGTTAGTGTTTTTTTGTAACATGAGGCTATCTGAATATAGTTTCTAATAAAATGATTGGTAAGATGAATATGTGCTAGACGTTACCGTATTTGGGGGAACCATGCCGCTCGGGAGCGAACCTAACTGGAGGGTTACCCCAAAGAACCCATCCCCATTTCCGACTAGAGACCAGCCGTGGAAGCGAGCGCGTACTCCTTCTCAGTTAGCCGACCACCAGCTTCATTGTGCGAAGATTCTCTTCGTGACTCGTTACAATAGGCAAATCTTCCTGTACATTTCCTGCGCAGGAATTTTTCTGTCTATTTTGTTGCCTGGTAGTGACTTTCAGGACTTTGTTGTGCATGTCTTTTAGGTCGGATATTGTAATCCTGGATAGGGCGTCTGCCACGAAATTGTCTTTACCCTTGAGATATTCGACTGTGAAATCATATTCTTCTAGATCTAATCTCATTCTGGTTTGTTTTGAACTTGGATTTGTCATTGAGAACAAATAAGTTAGTGGTCTGTGGTCTGTCTTTACTGTAAAATGTTTTCCATAAATATATGGTCTGTAATGTGTAATTGCCCAGTGAATTGCTGCTAACTCTTGTTCTGTAGTAGTTTTGTTGCTTTCACCTTTGGTAAATGAGCGTGAAGCATATGCAACTGGGAGATGTTTATCTCCATATTTTTGTGTTAGAACAGCTCCACATGCGTGTTTACTTGCATCTGTAATTATGCAAAATTCTTTATTGAAATCTGGATATTTTAATAATGTGGGTTTAATTAAAGCCTTCTTTAAGTGATCGAATGCATTTTGGCATTCATCTGTCCATTGAAAGGTGACATTCTTTTTACATAATCGAGTTATGTGCCGTGAATAGTCGGCGAAATTTTTGATGAAACGTCTATAGTAATTGCAAAATGCAACGAATCTTCTAGCGCTATCTGCGTCTGTAGGGACTGGATATTTTTCGATGACGTCATATTTTTTATCGTCGGGCAGAATGCCTTGATCAGTGCACTTGTGGCCTAGAAAAGTCACTTCGTGCATGAAGAAAGCGCATTTTTCTGGATGTAGCTTAAGGTTGTTTTTCCTACACAAATCAAAAACCTCTGTTAAGTTTTTGATCATGTGGTTTTCGGAACAACCGATGACTATTAGGTCATCCATATACAAGAATGCTTGTGAAGTATTAAGTCCAGAAAAAGCAATTGTCATCATTCTTTGAAAGGAATTTGGCGCTATTTTAAGACCATAAGGTAGTCTAGTGAATTGGTACGAGCCATTGCTCGTTGAAAAGGACGTTAAATCTCTAGAGTGTTGTTTCAGCTCTATTTGATGAAATCCAGACATTAAGTCTAGACATGAAAAATATTTGGCTCTACCCAACTGATCAAGAATATCATCTATTCTTGGAAGTGGAAATTTATCGGACAATAATTTGTTGTTTATTTGACGATAGTCAATGACTAAACGCCATCTTTTATTTTCAGATCCTGGGAGACCTTTTTTGGGTACAAGTAGTATTGGACTATTGTACTCCGAAACTGATGGTTCTACTATTTTGTCCAGAATGAGTTTTTCTACCTGTTTATTGATTTCGTCTTTGTGTGCGTGTGGAATTCTATAATTTTTTGTGTATACCGAGTTGTTATCCTTCAATCTTAGCTCTTGTCTATAAAAATTATTAGTTGTTATTGATTCGGTTTCAAGTCCGAATATGTCTGTATACTGTGTGCATAAATCTTTTAGTTTTGTTTTAAATAGTGGCGGAAAGTTTTTAGTTAGCTTTTTCATGACATCTTCGTGTCTATCCTTGCTAATTTCTTGGACTATATCATAGTCACTTAGCATTTCGGTTTTTATTTTATTAATATTTAGGATTTTGGTTGAATTTGTTGTATTCAACACTCGGACAAAAATGTTGTTTTTATTGGAAATTGTATTTCCAATGAATATTCCGTCCTCAATTTCTTGATTCGGGATTAGAACAGTATGTTCTGTTGACGCTAATTTAATTTGTCGGACAACTTCAGCGCGTGCTGGAAGAATTGTGGCATTATTATCACAAGTGTGTGTGATAGGTATGTTTATTGGGAAGTTAAGATTGTTTGGCCGTAGTATTAGAGTGTCACTAGTATGTGTACAATCTAATAGGCAATTGAATTTTTTAATGAAGTCTATACCTATAATGCCATCGCTAGGGATTGGAAAGTTTTGTTCAACTAAATGATAATCGTGCGGGATTATATACTTTCCTGTAGATAATTCTACGAATGCTAAACCTTTTGAAAAAACTGAACCTTCGCCGATTCCTGATATTTTGGTTGATATGTTAACATTAACATTATCAAAAATATCGATATTTTCTTTTAGTATTGAAATGTCTGCACCAGTATCTATTAATAAGGTAAATGTATTACCTGTTTTCAAACTTTTAAGCTTTATAAATATTCCTGAACTAAGATTGATGTTGTATACTATCGCACAATTTGAATATCTTAAGGGGTTTATTAGTTTTCCGAACTACTTTCAGTAGCTCGTACATTTACATTGTTGGCATTGTTTTGGCCTCTGTTTGAGTTGCCCTGGCCCCTATAGTTTCCTCTATTTTGGCCTCTATAATTGCCTCTGTAATTATTTTGGTTATTGTTACTATAGTAATTACCTCTGTTTTGGTAATTACCTCTGATTGATCTATTATTGCCTCGGTTATTGTAATTTCTTCGATAACCGCGACCACTGTTGCCTCTGTAATGAAATACTGTGCTGGCATTTCCAGTTGTTTCGGTGCTGCAATGGATGTATTTACCCATTGCGTCGTTGAAAGTATTGAAGTTGCCTGCTTCAAGTATTAGGCGCAGCTTGTCATGCTCACAATTGCGAGTCATGGCTGCTATGGACTCTTTCGTCGAAAATTTTTTGGCTTTATCTGCGTCTAGCCCTTCATCAATATATGATGCTTCGAGCTGCTTGCGCAGATTGTCAATATCGGTGGTATATTGATGCCGTTTTTCCTTTTTGTTTAATATTGGATATTTTTGCTTTAATAACGTCAGAGGATTCTCCCTTGACGTTATCATTAAGCTTTTGGATTATGCCATTGATCGTTTGTTCACTTTGGACTTTATAAAGAATGGCTAGATCTTCTTGATCTCCTTTAGTCCTATCCGTGATTTTTAACGCTGTTAAGAAACGTTGAAGAGACTGCTTACTGCCGTCAAACTCTGGGATAGAGGATGAGACTAGTTTCACGTACTGCCGATCTTTTTCTACTTGGTTCATTTTGTCTGATATTGTTATTTTGGTTTTTAGTTCCGAGTCGCTTCCGACGTCGGTGTCTATTATATCTTTGCAAAGGTCTATACTTTCTAATTGAGGATTTAATTCTGTGTCGCTTTCGACTTCAGTGTCTATTATCGGCTTTGATTCATCTATATTGTCTAGTTGACTTTCATCAAAATGAGCTAACGAACCTAGACTTTTTGGGACATGTATCTCAATACCTCTTCTTTCTGCAATGGTTGTCAACCTTGTATTCAAAGATCGCAATAGCCTTTGGCATTGATGCTGGTTTTCACTAGTTAGCTTGTTATCTGGAGAACTTACTAATTGTGTGATTCTATTATATTGTGCTACTATGTTATTGACATGGTGTATTAGCGTTTCTGTTTTTATTACTGTATTCTTGTTGATACATTTATACGACTTTTCAAAAAGTTTTTTACTTTCTATAAGTTTTTTCGCTAATACTGGCCATTCCATAATATTTTTTTCGTTTTCTGCGTGCCATAAACAAGTATTAAATGAATTTGATGATGATTTCTAAGCTTTATCAAGGTCCATAGCCCTACTAAGGTACCTCTTTTTCAAGGTCTTTTTATATAGGAGGTAAAGTTTTAGGAGCAAATTCAATGCTGCTATTATTGTTAGAATGGTCAGAAGTACTATTTGGGATTTTAGATGTGGTGTGTTGTCTACTACATCGACCACATTGATCACATTGGCTGTGCTATCCTGAACTTTAGAGTCATGGTTACCCATCTTGATATCTAAATTGAAATCTACTCATGAAATGGATCTGTTTGGTTCCTTCTTTATTAATTTTTTTTTTTCATGTATGTATATATAAAAAAAATTTTTTTTTGTGTGAGGATTTGTTACCCTATTCTGAGAAATGAAAGGTGAGTAGTTTTAGTGAACGGCTGTTAGCTTACATAATTGTTTACAATCTTTTAAAAAAAATGCTACCAGCACGTTTGTTAGTTAAAGCCTAACAGAATTAGTATTTCGCAAGCTGCATTTTCATGCATCAGCTTGCTTTGTGGTAGGACTTATATTAAGGCAAGTTAAGGCTTGCGCATTTCTGCGGCCCCTTTGCGTTTCTTCGCTCTTTGGCGAAGTGTTGCTTTTATGTTTGCAATACGCTCTATGCAGCGTTGTCGGTCCTCTTCTTCAGTTAACGTCTTCAGGATGTCCTCTTCTAGATGTTTTTGGGTTAGAAGTTTCCTTACTTCTCCTCCTCGTTGGGTTTTGGGTTTCAGCTTCTTTTGCTGGCGAGCCCTGTACTCAGCTATTGTGAGTGGGCGTGGTCCATCATCTGGGCACACCTCAAGCGCCTCTTTCAGCGTAGGTGCGTCCCTTTGTACAATAGGAACAGCATTTTTCATTGGTTCCTTTTCCATGGGCCTATGAGCTCAGGCGGTGCCGGTGCCGGTCATCGCACAGGTGCTTCTAGTCACACACGCTCTTTGTAGCGTTGTCGGTGCCTTTTTGAGGTCTTTATCTTCTTCCGTTTTCTTTTGTCGCACTTTTAATTCACTTCTAATTTTGATTGTTCATTGGTTAATTGTTCCATTGTGGTTAAAGAATGGTTATTGGCGTGTGCTCCTTCCGGTTGCGTATTTATAATTTTTCACTAATTTATTTTTCACAAGTCCTGTCACGGTCGCCATGTAGAAATAGAATCGGGATAGAATAGAAGCAGCGAAAACACTTCTGTTCTTTTCTTGGGTTGTATTCGGAATGAATTCAATTTATTCTTCATAAACTTATTTAGCCTAAAGTACATAATGTTCTTGGTTGAGTTCTGTCGCTAAGGGCAGCGGCGGAACGGGATCATGTAGCATGCCATATGTATGTGTATATTTATGTTTGTAAGAATGTATATGCAGAAGGCATATACATTGGAATGCTCATTCGGCCACTTGGAATATATTGCCGACACTGCAGTTCTCACGCTGCAGACCAGTCCACATATAAGGGGCTGATCGTATTACGGCTCTTGAGTGTGGCTATGTTACGTAAACATTGCGACAAAGTGTCTTTATGTTTATGAGCGTGATACTCTACATTAACTTTGGGCATATGACCTCTTGACATATTGTATACACTACAATACGGTGGGCTTATTTGGCATACAACATACTACAGTTCTATATAAGTGCAGGTGCCATATAGTTGCGGAGGTTCCACTTTTTTTGGGGCTATATTGCCATATTGATGCTTATGCCCAAGATGTGCGATCCTGCCACATTTCCTGGAGCGTGGGTGCTATATAGGTGCGGTGGTTCAGTATACATGCCAGTGCTGGATAGGGAAGGGTTCTATATAAGTGCAGGTGCCATATAGTTGCGGAGGTTCCACTTTTTTGGGGCTATATTGCCATATTGGTGCTTATGCCCAAAATATGCGATCCTGCCACATTTCCAGGAGCGTGGATGCTATATAGGTGCGGTGGTTCAGTATACATGCCAGTGCTGGATAGGGAAGGGTTCTTTTTGAGTGCAGGTGCCATATAGTTGCGGAGGTTCCACTTTTTTGGGGCTATATTGCCATATTGGTGCTTATGCCCAAAATATGCGATCCTGCCACATTTCCTAGAGCGTGGGTTCCATAGGGAAGGTTTCTATATAAGTGCAGGTGTCATATAATTTCGGAGGTTCCACTTTTTTAGGGCTATATTGCCATTTATTATTGGACGTTGACATGCAATGACTGCATCTATCAAGAGGCGATGCAATTACTGCACCGTCAAGTGGCCCGTGTGACACCAGCAGAAGGCTGTTACGCGCGGATCCCAGGCAAAACGCAGCCCTCCTCCCGCCCAACCGACCGAGGGGCGCTGCCGCATGACGCGCGGTGCGTAGCCGAACCAAACGCGAACATGCAAGAAAGATAGATATTAGACTAACATTCGAGGAAAATTAGCACTAAACTTATTAAGAAATTAAGCATGCAATAAAATACAAAATACAAATACCACTTCAATTACTAATTACTAGAAAGGTGTGTAAGGATTAGTAATTTAATAAGAGGAAGAGAATTAGTGGAGGATATAATATGGTAGAGGGAATTATAATCCGAGCATAAGACCCTAAACGGCTCATGCAAGGAATAATTCGATCTACAAAGTGGAAGGAACAACGGTATAAAGTTTCTAGTCAGTCTAATAGGAATCGTGAAGTTTATGCGGCTCAACAGATCAGGGCTGTCTATGTCACCCCTGATCAAGTTGTGCATAAATATCACACCAAGCATTTTTCTACGGTTAACTAAGGATGGGAGGTTTACTAATAATAGTCTACTAGAGTAAGATGGGAGTCTTACACCCGCATCCCAGTTAAGGCCCCGCAGAGCAAAGAGTAAAAAGTTTTTCTGTACAGATTCTATACGGTCCTGGTGTACTTTGTACTGAGGGCACCATACACAGGAACCGTATTCTAAGATCGGACGAACAAGCGAGGTATAGAGAGTCTTTGTTATATAGGGGTCGTCAAATTCCTTTGACCACCTCTTTATAAACCCAAGCACGCCCATGGCCTTATTTACCATGGTAGAAATGTGTTCGGAAAACTTTAACTTGGGGTCTAACATAACACCCAGATCATCCACCAGCGTAATTCTCTCAAGAGAACCCCCAAATAGGGTGTAGGGAGCCAACAATGGGCTAGAACGATGAAATGTCATAACTTTGCATTTCGAGGCATTAAGGTGTAACAAGTTTGCACAACACCATGACTGAAAGCTATTGAGATCGGATTGCAAGCGAGAATGAAATGAAATGTCCTTGTACTGGACACAGAGTTTAACATCATCCGCATACATAAGTACTCGAGAGTATGTTAATACTGAAGGCAAGACATTAATAAAGAGTGTGAAGAGTAAGGGGCCTAGATGGCTGCCCTGTGGTACTTCCGAAGAAACCTTTACTGGTAAAGAGAGGGAGTTTTTGAAGAGGACTCTTTGAGACCTAGAACAAAGATAGCTAGAAATCCATCTCAGGAGGTTGGGCGGAAACCCTAAAAGGTCAAGTTTATGTGCTAAAAGGGAATGGTTTACAGAGTCGAATGCTTTACTAAAGTCGGTGTAAATAACATCCGTCTGTAAGTTACCTTGAAAGCCTTTAATAATGAAAGAGGTAAACTCTAACAAGTTCGTGGTGGTTGATCGCCGCCTTATAAATCCATGCTGAGTTGGAGATATAAGTGACTTGCAGAGATGTTGCAAGTGCGGAGTTAAAACCTTCTCAAACAATTTGGGAATAGCGGATAACTTTGCTATACCTCTATAATTTTTTACATCAGACTTACTACCTTTTTTATGGAGAGGAATTATAAACGATTCCTTCCAGATTGGGGGGAAGCAAGATGAATCAATGGACAGGGTGAATAGTTTAAGCAATGGTCCACACAGAGCCTCGGCGCAGTACCTGAGTACACAACCTGGAACCCCGTCTGGACCCGGTGAAAACACCGGCTTAACTAGTCGAAGATCTTGAAGTAGGGAATATTCATTTAACAAGGGACTGAAAATGCCGTTCGACCTCGGTAATCCGTATGGGTACGGTTGACCAGAGTAACGTTCCTCAGAAAAGGTGGTTTGGAAAAACTGGGCAAAAAGATCGGCAATTGCCTGATCATTATTTGCCGACGTATTACAAAATGATAGCGAGGATGGGTGTGCGGACGTTCTACGCTTACTGTTTACGAAGCAGTAAAACTGTTTAGGGTCCTGAGAAAAACGTATCCTGCAACGAGATAGGTAGTTCTTATAGCATTGAGCATTAAGAACTGAAAAGTTTGACCGAGCTATTACATAACGAGAGTGAGAAGTAGGAGAACCCACTTCTTGAAATTTTTTATAAAGTCTTGATTTTAAGTTTTTTAGACTGGATAACTCTTTGGTAAACCAAGGGGGTTTTCCAGATCTAATCGGACAAGAAAGCGGGACACAAGAATCAAAAAATGTGCCAAGAGCATTGTAAAAAATGTTTGTGCCTTTTGTGACATCAGTGCACAAGTACAAAGCGGACCAATCAAAATCCCTAATTAGGTTATTAAGCTTCGCAAACTCGGCTTTACGAAAGCAGCGGACACGTTCAGGTAGTCTACTCGACCGATCCAATACAGTTGGTCCTATGTCTAGCGACACCTCGAAAGTAGGGTGGTAGGCGTCTTCAGGTATAGTGAGCGGAAGGGCTCGGGTTAACAACACTATGGTCGGATCCGATACAAAGCATAGATCAAGCAATCGACCCAAGGAATTTTTCACATGATTGACTTGAGACAGGGACAGGTCAAGCAAGCCGTCAACAAAGTCATGTCGTGACATGGGCACTAGGATACTAGACTCGTTTACCGAAGACCAAACAGTTCCTGGCAAGTTGAAGTCACCAAGAACTATCATACGATCTTTATCAGATAGCGAGGAAGCAACAGCGGTTAAAGCGGACAAGTGCTGCTCATAAATTGAAATATCCGAAGAAGGTGGGATATACGAGCAAGTAATGAATATAGCGAAAGCGGGAAGAATCAGTTTTTCACACAGGAATTCCAGTTCCTGTTGAACTTGGACTGTGAAGTGTTCTGACGTGAAGTAAGAGTCCACTGCAATTAGAACCCCTCCTGCACGTCGAGACGAACGGTCCTTTCTAAAAGTTGTGTACCGACCTGCCAAAACCTCGGAACTAAGAATGTCCGGCTTTAACCAGGTTTCAGTAAACACAATAACGTGGGAAGCAAATGCAACACTATCCCGGAAAAGAATGCTGAGCTTACTACGCAAGCCTCTTACATTCTGATAGGTTACTAAAAGAGAAGTTAGTTTTTTGGAAAGGTTGGAGCAAGACGGGAAGTTGAGGAAGAGGAAGTTGAGGTTGTGGGTGGCACGCTGGAAAGATTTGGAAGCGATATGGGGGGCCTATTCTTCTTCTTAGCCTTAAACTCCTTCACCACCAAATGCTCCGGCCAAAATTTGGTGGAGCAAATGGTGTCAAATTGAGTTGGGGAGATGCTTATCTTAAATGACGCTATCTCCCTGGCATAAGAGAAGTTAAATTTCTCCACCTTTAAACCCACGGCTTTTATTTTGCTTTGAATGAAAGCAGTTACATCATTAGATGTGAGGTCAGGGGCCAGCCGTGAAACAAAAACTTGTCGTTTTGGTGGGACTCCCACCAGTGGTTTAGTCACCACAGGTCTAGTACCTGTGGTGGCAATATCCGGAGGTCCGGAACGTCTATTTACTGGTGGGATCGGGATAGACGGGACAACTAGTGAACTTGCGGACACCACGGACACGGACGCTGCAGACGTACTTGACTGCACATTCTCCGAGGCGATGAATTCGGCTACCGAATCTGCATCACCAGCAGCTTTCGTTGCCTTTGGAGTGGCAAACGAGATCAACTGCTGCACACTTGGAGTGGTCGGAGTCAGTTTTTCGGCGGCGCACGGCTGAGTGACGGTTGGCACTTGCAGGTCCCGCGGAGTGACCTTTTTGCGCCTCGGAGACTCATTCAGCAGTTTTAAACCGCTAAACTGAGCCTCCATGGCTAGGAGCCGATCGTATTGGTTTTTGAAACCAACGGTCAGCTCCTTAAAGCCACTCCGCGTCTGCCTCATGAAAGATACCATTTCCTTCTCCACCGCACGGCATGCCTCGCAACTGTAATGCAAGCCATTACGTTTGGCTATAGCATCACTCACGAGGCCAGAAAATCCAGCGCATTTTGCGTGCACTACGCTGTCGCAGAGCCAGCAGGGGACATTCGGCTGATCGTGAGTGATCTGCTTCTTGCAGGTTTCTTTGGCGCAGACCACAGCGAATTCCATTTTTATTATTTAAATATTTTCTTAAGAAAATTTACGAAGAAAAATTAAAATTAAAAAAATTAAAATTTCCAAAACAAATTGGTATCAGACCAATGTGCCAGACAACGCTCAAAGCGGAATTGGTAAGAAAAAAAAAGAGAGCAGAGTGGAGAGCGGTTATAGCGAGAGATACTAAACAGAGAGCGCTATTGCTCAGAAAGTTGAAAGAGCGAGAGAGAAAGAACAGTTATTGAAGTTGAGGTGATAGCGAGAGAGTGATAAAACAACAAAAGCTACCAGTCGAGAGCGGACTGCAATGCAATACTCACTCACTGCAACAACACAACACAAGCCGACGCCGAAAAATAAAAAGTTAAATAATATTTTAACACAAATCAAAAGGCATGCACTCGCGTAAAAGAATTGGTTTCCAGATTGTTGTCTGGTTAGGGAGTATAATTAGAATTTAGTTAGGAAAACACCGGAAAAAATGCGGAGCGCAAAACAAAAACACGTCTGATCACTACGAAAGAGAACGGGTTCAATTGGTGCTTATGCCCAAAATATGCGATCCTGCCACATTTCCTGGAGCGTGGATGCTATATAGGTGCGGTGGTTCAGTATACATGCCAGTGCTGGATGGGGAAGGGTTCTTTATAAGTGCAGGTGCCATATAGTTGCGGAGGTTACACTTTTTGGGGCTATATTGCCATATTGGTGCTTATGCCCAAAATATGCGATCCTGCCACATTTCCTAAAGCGTGGGTTCCATAGGGAAGGTTTCTATATAAGTGCAGGTGTCATATAATTTCGGAGGTTCCACTATTTTAGGGCTATATTGCCATATTGGTGCTTATGCCCAAAATATGCGATCCTGCCAAATTTCCTAGAGCGTGGGTGCTATATAGGTGCGGTGGTTCAGTATACATGCCAGTGCTGGATAGCGAAGGGTTAGATATAAGTGCAGGTGCCATATAGTTGCGGAGGTTCCACTTTTTTGGGGCTATATTGCCATATTGGTGCTTATGCCCAAAATATGCGATCCTGCCACATTTCCTAGAGCGTGGGTTCCATAGGGAAGGTTTCTATATAAGTGCAGGTGTCATATAATCTCGGAGGTTCCACTTTTTTAGGGCTATATTGCCATATTGGTGCTTATGCCCAAAATATGCGATCCTGCCACATTTCCTGGAGCGTGGATGCTATATAGGTGCGGTGGTTCAGTATACATGCCAGTGCTGGATAGGGAAGGGTTCTATATAAGTGCAGGTGCCATATAGTTGCGGAGGTTCCACTTTTTTGGGGCTATATTGCCATATTGGTGCTTATGCCCAAAATATGCGATCCTGCCACATTTCCTGGAGCGTGGATGCTATATAGGTGCGGTGGTTCAGTATACATGCCAGTGCTGGATAGGGAAGGGTTCTTTATAAGTGCAGGTGCCATATAGTTGCGGAGGTTCCACTTTTTTGGGGCTATATTGCCATATTGGTGCTTATGCCCAAAATATGCGATCCTGCCACATTTCCTAAAGCGTGGGTTCCATAGGGAAGGTTTCTATATAAGTGCAGGTGTCATATAATTTCGGAGGTTCCACTATTTTAGGGCTATATTGCCATATTGGTGCTTATGCCCAAAATATGCGATCCTGCCAAATTTCCTAGAGCGTGGGTGCTATATAGGTGCGGTGGTTCAGTATACATGCCAGTGCTGGATAGTGAAGGGTTAGATATAAGTGCAGGTGGCATATAGTTGCGGAGGTTCCACTTTTTTGGGGCTAGAGTGCCATATTGTTGCTAGAGCCCAAGAAGTGCGATCCTGCCACATTTCCTGGAGCGTGGGTGCTATATAGGTGCGGTGGTTCAGTATACATGCCAGTGCTGGATAGGGAGGTGTTCTATATAAGTGCAGGTGCCATATAGTTGCGGAGGTTCCACTTTTTTGGGGCTATATTGCCATATTGGTGCTTATGCCCAAAATATGCGATCCTGCCACATTTCCTGGAGCGTGGGTGCTATATAGGTGCGGTGATTCAATATACATGCAAGTGCTGTATAGGGAAGGGTTCTATATAAGTGCAGGTGCCATATAGTTGCGGAGTTCCACTTTTTTGAGGCTAGAGTGCCGTATTGTTGCTAGTGCCCAAGATGTGCGATCTTTCCACATTTCCTGTAGCGTGGGTGATATATAGGTGCGGTGATTCAATATACATGCAAGTGCTGTATAGGGACGGGTTCTATATAAGTGCAGGTGCCATATAGTTGCGGAGGTTCCACTTTTTTGGGGCTAGAGTGCCATATTGTTGCTAGTGCCCAAGAAGTGCGATCCTGCCACATTTCCTGGAGCCTGGGTGCTATATAGGTGCGGTGGTTCAGTATACATGCCAGTGCTGGATAGGGAGGTGTTCTATATAAGTGCAGGTGTCATATAATTTCGGAGGTTCCACTTTTTTAGGGCTATATTGCCATATTGGTGCTTATGCCCAAAATATGCGATCCTGCCAAAATTTCCTAGAGCGTGGGTGCTATATAGGTGCGGTGGTTCAGTATACATGCCAGTGCTGGATAGTGAAGGGTTAGATATAAGTGCAGGTGCCATATAGTTGCGGAGGTTCCACTTTTTTGGGGCTATATTGCCATATTGGTGCTTATGCCCAAAATATGCGATCCTGCCACATTTCCTGGAGCGTGGATGCTATATAGGTGCGGTGTTTCAGTATACATGCCAGTGCTGGATAGGGAAGGGTTCTATATAAGTGCAGGTGCCATATAGTTGCGGAGGTTCCACTTTTTTGGGGCTATATTGCCATATTGGTGCTTATGCCCAAAATATGCGATCCTGCCACATTTCCTGGAGCGTGGATGCTAAATAGGTGCGGTGGTTCAGTATACATGCCAGTGCTGGATAGGGAAGGGTTCTATATAAGTGCAGGTGCCATATAGTTGCGGAGGTTCCACTTTTTTGGGGCTATATTGCCATATTGGTGCTTATGCCCAAAATATGCGATCCTGCCACATTTCCTGGAGCGTGGATGCTATATAGGTGCGGTGGTTCAGTATACATGCCAGTGCTGGATAGGGAAGGCTTCTATATAAGTGCAGAAGCCATATAGTTGCGGAGGTTCCACTTTTTTGGGGCTATATTGCCATATTGGTGCTTATGCCCAAGATGTGCGATCCTGCCACATTTCCTGAAGCGTGGATGCTATATAGGTGCGGTGGTTCAGTATACATGCCAGTGCTGGATAGGGAAGGCTTCTATATAAGTGCAGAAGCCATATAGTTGCGGAGGTTCCACTTTTTTGGGGCTATATTGCCATATTGGTGCTTATGCCCAAGATGTGCGATCCTGCCACATATCCTGGAGCATGGGTGCTATATAGGTGCGGTGGTTCAGTATACATGCCAGTTCTGGATAGGGAAGGGTTCTATATAAGTGCAGGTGCCATATAGTTGCGGAGGTTCCACTTTTTTGGGGCTATATTGCCATATTGGTGCTTATGCCCAAGATGTGCGATCCTGCCACATTTCCTGGAGCATGGGTGCTATATAGGTGCGGTGGTTCAGTATACATGCCAGTGCTGTACAGGGAAGGGTTCTATATAAGTGCAGGTGCCATATAGTTGCGGAGGTTCCACTTTTTTGGGGCTATATTGCCATATTGGTGCTTATGATCAAAATATGCGATCCTGCCACATTTCCTAGAGCGTGGGTTCCATAGGGAAGGTTTCTATATAAGTGCAGGTGTCATATAATTTCGGAGGTTCCACTTTTTTAGGGCTATATTGCCATATTGGTGCTTATGCCCAAAATATGCGATCCTGCCGCATTTCCTGGAGCGTGGATGCTATATAGGTGCGGTGGTTCAGTATACATGCCAGTGCTGGATAGGGAAGGGTTCTATATAAGTGCAGGTGCCATATAGTTGCGGAGGTTCCACTTTTTTGGGGCTATATTGCCATATTGGTGCTTATGCCCAAAATATGCGATCCTGCCACATTTCCTGGAGCGTGGATGCTATATAGGTGCGGCGGTTCAGTATACATGCCAGTGCTGGATAGGGAAGGCTTCTATATAAGTGCAGAAGCCATATAGTTGCGGAGGTTCCACTTTTTTGGGGCTATATTGCCATATTGGTGCTTATGCCCAAGATGTGCGATCCTGCCACATTTCCTGGAGCGTGGGTGCTATATAGGTGCGGTGGTTCAGTATACATGCCAGTGCTGGATAGGGAAGGGTTCTATATAAGTGCAGGTGCCATATAGTTGCGGAGGTTCCACTTTTTTGGGGCTATATTGTCATATTGGTTCTTATGCCCAAAATATGCGATCCTGCCACATTTCCTAGAGCGTGGGTTCCATAGGGAAGGTTTCTCTATATGTGCAGGTGTCATATAATTTCGGAGGTTCCACTATTTTAGGGCTATATTGCCATATTGGTGCTTATGCCCAAAATATGCGATCCTGCCAAATTTCCTAGAGCGTGGGTGCTATATAGGTGCGGTGGTTCAGTATACATGCCAGTGCTGGATAGTGAAGGGTTAGATATAAGTGCAGGTGGCATATAGTTGCGGAGGTTCCACTTTTTTGGGGCTAGAGTGCCATATTGTTGCTAGTGCCTAAGAAGTGCGATCCTGCCACATTTCCTGGAGCGTGGGTGCTATATAGGTGCGGTGGTTCAGTATACATGCCAGTGCTGGATAGGGAGGTGTTCTATATAAGTGCAGGTGCCATATAGTTGCGGAGGTTCCACTTTTTTGGGGCTATATTGCCATATTGGTGCTTATGCCCAAAATATGCGATCCTGCCACATTTCCTGGAGCGTGGGTGCTATATAGGTGCGGTGATTCAATATACATGCAAGTGCTGGATAGGGAAGGGTTCTATATAAGTGCAGGTGCCATATAGTTGCGGAGTTCCACTTTTTGAGGCTAGAGTGCCGTATTGTTGCTAGTGCCCAAGATGTGCGATCTTGCCACATTTCCTGGAGCGTGGGTGATATATAGGTGCGGTGATTTGTAGTGGCGCCTGTCGAACCAAAAATATCGGATAACCGTCCCACGGTTTCCCCTTCCCTTAGACATGCACCTTGCACCTTTTGGGCAGTTATGCGCAAGAAAAAATGACATAAGTTAACAGCGGCTACTGTCAAGGTGTGGTGAAAAAAAAGGGGAATGAGTGAACCAAGGGCTCAAGCGGAAGGAGAGTGGCTTGGGCATGTTCTTTTCAATTTTACTCGCGATCCCAGACGGACGTCTGAGGAAAATACTCCAGCAGTGCAGTGAAAGAAGAAAAAAAAAAAAAAAAATTCTAACCTCGACCGAAATTACCGCGTGTCCATCGTGGCTAAGATCTAGTCAAAAGATCAGCCGACCATTCCTACGTTTATTAAGCGAAGGCCGAACCCATCGGGTGAGTGGAAATTGTACCCCAACTGCCGGCCAACAGAAAATTAAAGTTCGTTTTTTTTCTTAAAAACCTAACCATAGGTTTGGCCGTACGTAATACCGTACGAAACGCCGGTCGTAGTGCCGTAAGCCGTACCCTCTACAGTCTCGTCACCTTGCCACACATATAAGTATCCATCGTACCGATCGACTACTGTATGTGTTAGCCGTCTTCGACCCCAAATCTTCTTTCGGCGTGGCGTCTGCATACATGTGAGCATCACTGTATTTACCGCAGCGTGTACCGGCGTGGGTCCACACACATACAAGCCTTGCTCGGCCTACCCCAGTGAACAACGGCCGATGGGCTTTTATCTACGAGTGCAGTGACATACATATGTACATATGTGTGAGATTGACTATTCCCTCTTCAGTGACTTTCGTCATTGCTACGTCGATTACGCCGCCCGCATACGAACAGTAACACTCAAGGAGAAGACAATTACCGGTGCCGTTATACTGTTTGCGTTGCTGATGAAGTCAGTCGGTGTCTCGATCATGATGGCTGTGCCCATGCATTTCTTCATATTAGAATAATACTTTGGAACCCCACTATTGTACTGACCCTAGGATTAACCTTAAAAGTGAATTTCGTATGATTCGGTTTGTTTGGATTATCATAAAGAAAAGTGCAGTTAGAAGGAAAGGAACTAAAACTATTACTCGCGCATATCGCCTATCTACTCTGACACACTGATATTTACAAGTTTTCAGCCACCCTCATCGACCACATGGAAGCGCTTTCATCGTTGGATTTGATCGTACTGTGAGTGATAACCTGTGAACGTCTGCTATATGTGAATTCAAAATTTTACGCCAGTCGAAGCAACATTAAAAGATTCCATGCCTCGACCGTAAACTTCCCAGCCGTACTGTAACGCTGACCAATCCAATGGTTCACGTGTTTGTTTTGTTCTGCTCTTTCGCAAGCAATGTAACTTTCTGCAATTCCGAATCTATCGACAACCGAACTTATGATTGGGATTACCCCACAAGCAATTGCTGTGCACTTTAAAGATGCATCCATCCGTCCCTTGTTTTTGCATTTAAACTGAAAACTATTCGACTATATTTCTATTTGTGTAACGTAATTACCATTATTACTAAATATACTCTTTATAATTAGATGACCCTAGTCTAATAAGATCTTTCATCATGATATTTTTATATATATAATTAATCTTAATTGCAGCTTATTTGAACATATTATCATTATTACTTTAATAGCCTTTATACATATAGATTTACCCTGTTAGCAGCCATGAGAGCTTGTAGGAAAGTTAATGAATAAACTGTTTGTAATGAATTCCCGTTAATTGTTGCCGTTAGTAAAGGATCATGTGGCGCCGAGATGACGTAACCTAGCGAAGTAGAGCGTTTAATTTAGGGATCGTTACCCATTACTCAGCATATTTGGACTGGTGCGATCAAGGAAGGGTGGGCATACCGAGTTGCAATGACACCGCAAGCAACTCCCGCTCGAATTCGTTCCGCTGACTCATCTCCCTAGACTGTCATTTCTCTGTAGATTTCTTCCGTCTGAACCTTGAACCGCACGCGAAACTTATTTTTATTGTCTTTGCTCCTAATGCTCGAGCTCGTGACGCGATCTCTCCCTACCCCACCCCCACTCTACCCGACTAACCATGAGACCGGCAGCAACGCGTGCATGGATCTCGATCATACCCTCCATCTGCTCGTCTACCGTTTCAGATCCTAGCCTCCTGCTTCGTTATCTGTTACAGTATTAGCAATATATATTTATATATATAATAAATTTAAAAGAAAATAATACAAATAATATGGCGCCCAACGTGGGGCCTGAGCTGTCACAGCCCCAGTAAATGTCCGAAAGACAGTCAACTACACCCGACTGGAAATTCCTTATCCTTCTGGGTTCAGACAACCTTGTTAACTTCCTCGATATCGGTTGTGAAGGTATACGGTAGCGAGAGAGACTGTTGAAATCCTGATGTTTTCCATTAAGCTCTTGGTCCAGTCCACTTAAGCTGCATCTGACTTAACCACTGCCGGTATATCGATCGAGTGCAGGTAGATATTCCCTCCGTCGATCGAAATTGGGTTAATTTATGGCGACAAGCTATAACCTATCTCGCGGAGTTGAGAGTATACGCAAGGAAGTTTATTTGCAGTTTTTTTTTATTTTCTATCGTCCTCCCAACTATAAAAAGCGTCGTCGACTGTCGAAATCCTGAAGCTGTTAGAGTAAGCTCTTGGTCCAGTTGATGCAAAGTAAGACCTACTTGGTCCAGTCTTTGTTGGATAGGATTCAGCCGTTGATAGAAATCAGGTGTATGTATGGCAAAAAGCTATCGCCTGTCTCGCGGTAGAAAGAACCTGTCCGACTCAGTATCTTTGTTTTCTCCACAAATTCGTATCTTACACAGTGAGATTAGATAGCGAACGAGATTCAGTCTATCTCTTATGTGCATCGAAGCAGAATCATGATCCTTTTATTTAAAAACATTTTGTCGTTTGTATTCCTTTGCCTTGATATATAAATTAGTCCGTATTTAGTGTCGTAATTATCTATAAAAGATCGTCGGGTAAGAGATTATGTACGATAATCATGCCCCTAAGTCGTAGTCCCGAGAATTTCGCTCAAATAGAGAATCAGGGAATAATTTGCAGCACGTGCGCCAAGGAAGTTGATACCTAGCTCAGTTAATTACCACCAGCTGTGGACACCAATTCCACCGAGTCTGTTTTAACCGTAAAGCTGGAGCCAAAAAGATTTGTCCTGTCTGCCACGTTAGCTTGCATGCATCGGCTTTGAATTTAGCTGAGGAGATTGCCGCAGCCCAGACTGCAAGCCAAGACCCCAGCTCAACCATGCACCATACTAGGTCTAAGGGTAGGGCAACCGACCCCAACGCAGACGCCCCAAGCGGGTCAACTATTAGTGAGACAAACCCGGAAGTACAAATGGAAGCAAATGCAGCTTCGACCAATGCAGGTCTACACCAGGTTATTGCCGAGGCTTTGGCAGCTGCAATGCAGGCTCAAACCCACATATTAGCGCAGACCATAGAAACTGGCCTGCAGAAATTATCGATTCAGCAAACGGCGTCCCGTGAAAGTATTGAAAGTGTTCGTTCCCAACCAATCAATACACAAACCATCGACGAGGTAGAACAACAAACGTTTTAGCAACTGTTCGGGGGTAGTTCGGAAAGACAGACGGCCAGAGAGCCGCCAGCTAGATATAGTCTAGGAGGGACCCCGCCAGTCTCAGAGCTACGAGCGGATAGAATAAAATCATTTCAAATTGGAAAATACGGTTTTCCGGTCATTCCTCCATTGGCGTGGACGACTTCATTTATAGGGTAAATGCCATGACCAACCAATCCTTAAATGGAAATTTTGAACTGTTAGCCAGATATGCGAGCAACCTGTTTGAGGGCAGTGCTAGTGAATGGTTCTGGCGATACCACAAGAGTGTCCCCTCATCCGATGGTCCGACCTGTGCGTAGCACTCAAGACTCAATTCAAAGACGGACGTACCGACTTGGATATCCGCTCAGCGATCACGCAGCGGAAACAGAAGCCCAATGAACCGTTTGATTTATTTTATGAAGCAATAGTCGCATTGGCAGACAAGCTAGTACAGCCAATGACTGAGCCCTATCTGTTAGAAGCTCTTAAAGCCAATTTAGTTCCAGAAATTCAACACGAAATCTTGTATGTACCCATCAAGAGTATCGCAGAGCTACGTCATATAGTTCGTACTCGCGAGCGATTCTTGCAGAACTTGTCCAAATCTACGACGACGTTGCAGGGTGCTGCGTCTAAACGACATATTAATGAGATACATCAAACGTTCAGTGAGACGGATGACGATGCTGATGGTGTATATGATGCAAGTATTGAGGCCATGACCCTTAACTAGTGGAATTGTGGGAAGTTAGGTCACCGTTACCAAGAATGTACTGGAGAGCGGAGGGTTTTTTGTTATGGGTGTGGGAAAGCTGACACTTACAAGCCCTCTTGTAGAAAATGCAATCCAAAAAACTTGGCAGCTCGTGCACCGTTGATCAGTGCACGCAGACAGATGGTATCGAAAGCCACCAATACGGAGTAACGAGTTCAAAAACAAACTCGCTACCACTTCAACAGGCCATGTCACAAATATCAGACTTACCAACCAGGACAGAGATAGAGAATGGTAGCCAACGCTCCCTACGAATGAAGTTGCGTAGATGTGCGTATAATGTAGCACGAAAGCAAGAACGAAACGTTTTGCTATCCGCTGTAGTTGGGAATGCGCAGGACATAAGACCGTATGCAGAGGTCCAACTATTGGGAAGAACAGTCACTGGTCTTTTGGATACAGGAGCAACAATCAGTTGTATAGGAGGGGAGTTAGCGTTGAAAGTTAGTCATGCGACCGTCAAAACCGTTAATGCATCTGTGCGAACTGCTGATGGAGCTGCGCAGAAAATTGTAGGCAAAATCTCCACACCCGTGCTGTTTCGAGATGAAACTAAACCCATAACATTGTATTTAGTACCATCACTCGCTCAAGAATTATACCTTGGCATGGACTTTTGGGCTGCATTTAAATTGTTACCTCCAGGTGTAGTAACCCAGAATGCCAAGCCCGAAGTTGCTGCCTTAGCCAAGGATGACCATATGCGCCAAAGAAGGTCTAGGTCGAACCAGCTGGATAAGTCACGATATCGATATTGGGGATGCAAAGCCTATTAAACAGCTTATTAAACAGTCGTTCTCGTTAGGAAACCTGGAAAAGTGAGAATATGTCTCGATAGCCGTAAGGTCAACGAAGTCACAGTGAAGAGCGCATATTCCATGCCTTTGATCGATGGAATATTAAGCCGACTACCAAAAGCTGAATATATTTCCAGCATCGACCTGAAGGATGCCTATTGGCAGATCCCATTGACTCCAGACGCTCGCGAAAAGACCGCGTTCACCGTCCCGGGGAGACCCCTGTATCAATACACAGTGATGCCATTTGGACTAACTAACGCTCCACAAACCATGTGTAAATTAATGGATAAAGTTATACCCTCTCAGTTACGACATGAAGTGTTCGTCTATCTAGATGATTTGCTCGTTGTATCTTCTACGTTCGAAATTCATGTGCGTGTGTTATCCGAGCTAGCAGCTCGGTTAAAACAAGCTGGGTTAACAATTAATGTCGAAAAAAGTAAATTTTGTTTGAAGGAAGTAAGATACCTTGGCCATGTCATTGGGGATGGAACTATTAAAACCGATCCAGAAAAGGTTTCAGCCATTCGGGAATTCCCAACACCTCGTTCAGTCAAACAGGTACGAAGGTTTTTAGGAGTAACTGGCTGGTATCATAAATTCATTCGAAATTATGCCGGTCTGGCCGCTCCATTGTCGGACACGTTGAAACAGAAACGTAAGTTTGAATGGACGAATGAGGCCCAACTTGCATTTGAAGACCTGAAAGGTAAACTTTGCAGTGCTCCCGTTTTGCATAGTCCAAATTTTCGGAGTCCATTCGCTATTCACTGCGATGCGAGTCATACTGGCGTGGGCGGAGTACTTATGCAAAAAGATGTAGAAGGTAACGAGGTTCCGATCGCATATATGTCTAGAAAGCTAAATCAATGCCAACGAAATTACTCGGTTACAGAAAAAGAGTGTTTAGCAGCTGTACTGTGTGTTAAAAAGTTTCGCGTCTACATCGAACGGCATGAATTTGTCATTATTACCGATCATGCTTCGTTAAAATGGCTTATGAGTCAATCGGATTTGAGCTCTAGACTCGCCAGATGGTCGTTAAAATTACAAGGTTTTGACTACCAAATTCATCACAGAAAAGGAGTCAACAACAAAGTGCCAGACGCCCTGTCCCGAGCCTATACTGAAGACCTGTCCGAGCTCCAAGTGGACAGTCTGCTAGATCTCAGTTCACCACAGTTCCACTCAGTTGAGTATGAGGACCTAAAAACCAAAATAACCGCCAACCCGACGAAAATGCCTGATGTCAAAGTAATTGATGGTTTCATTTATCGTCGTGCTGAACATGCAGTAGGAGAAAAAGTATCCGATGACCTCTGCTGGAAGTTATGGGTACCATCCGCCCTAACGTCCGTTGTGCTGAGACAAGCACACGAACATCCTCTCTCCTCACACGGTGGTATCCACAAAACGCTGGAGCGAATACGGCGATACTACTATTGGCCGAATTTGGTCACCGATGTGAAGGCATATGTTAATCAGTGCGAGGTATGCAAATGTTCAAAACATCCAAGTTATTGCTTACGACCTCCCATGGGAAAAACTCAGGGAACTAACAGATTCTTTCAGAAACTGTATGTAGATTTCTTGGGACCGTATCCGCGTAGTAAGTCAGTAGTGTTGGGTAAACATTGCTCATTTTGGTGAACATGTTCACTTGTTCTTTTTTAGTAAGTGAGTCAACTCACTCATATTGCTCACTTGCTCACTTGCTCTCTTAGATTGCTCAGTTACTCACTTGTTCACTTGCTCAGTTGTTCACTTGCTCAGTTGTTCACTTGCTCAGTTACTCACTTGTTCACTTGCTCAGTTGTTCACTTGCTCAGTTGCTGACTTGCTCAGTTATTCACTATTCATGCACAGAACCCTAAGCACCACAGACTTTTACACAAATAAAAAACGTACATTTCAATATTAATCAAAGATTTATAACTAAAAACAAAACAAAAATGTATATAACAAAAAAACAAACTTTTTATTTCCTTTCATAGGAATTCTTATACTAACATAAAAATAAGGAGATCCTTTCATAGGAATTCTTATACTAACTTAAAAATAAGGAGATCCTTTCATAGGAATCAAACTTTCAAACTTTTCGTTTTCTTCATTTTAGCGCTATAAGAGAAAAAAATGTTAATCAAGCAAACAAGCAATCAAGTACAAATTAGGTTGTACTCACTTCCGATTTACATGTTGTTATGCAAAAAAATTAAATTTTCAACGGTTGTTGACTTTAAAAGGGATCGCCTTTTACGTATGGTTTCGCCTGCACTTGAAAATATGCGCTCGCATGGCACTGAGGTGGCGACTAAGCAGAGGCGCTTCAGCATATAGGTATAAAGTAGCGGGTATTGCGCTTTCCGCTGATTCCACCATACCAATGGATCATCTTTTCGGCTGATGTACTCCTCAGCCAGGTACTTATCCATTTCTCTTATGGATGCTGCCGTATTGTTGGTGGGTTGGCTTACTTGCTGAAAAGTGGTGTCAAACTCAGCCCATATTGTGTCCTCTTCTTGTTTTTTGTTGCTTATAGCTTCTTGTGGAGGTTCAGGGAGTGACTGTATCGTTTGAGCCAATTTTTTGTTGATATCCGCTACTGATTTTTTAAAGGCCTCCGCAGATTTAAATGCGCGTCCTTTGAACCTGGGATCCAGAACAGTGCTCTCCGCATACAAAATATTATCCTCGAAATCGTTAAACCTGCCGTCCATCTCGTTTATGATTTCATTGATTACTTCGGCAACTAGGTTATTTTTAACTGTTGGATATATTTGAGCCATTTTTCTTTGAAGTAATCCAGTCAAAGCAATTATTTTTGATAATGTTACGTTTTTTTCAGCTGAGATCTCTTCTGTAACTTCATAAAATGGCTTTAATACGGGAAGCACTCCATCAATGACATCCCAGTCTTCTGGTGACAAAATTAAATCTGTCCTTGTTGACAGAGCTGCCACGACTGCCTCCTTCAGGATAGACAGCCGTTCAAACATTTTGTACGTTGAGTTCCAACGTGTTGGCACATCCTGTGTTAGTTTGAGGTCAGCCAACTTAAGCAGCGCTTGCATATCTTTAAGCTTTTTTAAGCCTGATGAGCTGCGATGAAAATATTCGCTTATAGCTTTAGCTTTTCTGCGCACACTGCTCATTTTATCTAGAGCTTTTTGGACAATTAGATTTAGGGTATGAGCAAAACACCGTATATGACTCCAATTGCCGGTTCTAATAGCAAGAGCAATGTTGTGTGCATTATCGGATGCTATTGCTGCGACTTTGTTTTTGAGATCCCATTCATTCACAATTTTTTCCAAAAAGCTGCACAGATTCGCAGCAGTGCGCGACGCTTCAAAGGCCTGACAAGCAATTGTATAGGAGGTCAGCATCGTTGATTCCTCATCGATAAAATGCACTGTGACAGCCAGATAACTTTCGTTGGTTATAGATGTCCAACCGTCTGTAGTTAAGCACACCGCTGTGGCCGCACGTAGTTCTTCTATTATCTTCCCAGTGTACTCGTCACGAATTTTGGGAATCAAGGAGCTGGTTAATGTTTTCCTCGTCGGAAGCTTATAGTTTGGGGCGTGCGACACATCGTGAATCAATTTTTTAAATTCTGGTTCTTCGACCAAGCGCAAGGCGTGATGACCCTTGGCGATCATCCGTACAAGTTGCAGATCAATCTGCTGCGCTTTGCTCGCTGGTACAGGCCTTTCAGCAAAGCTTGTTATTTTTGGTTGCGCACTTTGCACAAAAATCGGGCCATCGGTGTTTTGCCGGATGACGGGCTCCATAGACGCCGGGTGCTTGCTCTTTAAATGGCGGCTTAAGTTGCTTTGAGATTTGCAACTCAAAATAGATTTGCAATACTTGCACTTGGCTTCCAGGCGTCCAACTTCCTCGAAATGGTTCCAAATCTCACTATACTTCCGAATTAGCGACATAGTGAATTTTTCAAAATTGTAAACAGCTTTGCCCGTAATATAAAAAGTGTGAAGTAAACGCAAATATGAGCAAAGCTACCAGATCGCAAAATGCCCTTTGAGGAGCAAAATTGCGCAAAAAGTGAGTAGAGAACAAGTGAGTAAAAATGAACAAGTGAGTAAAAATGAACAAGTGAACAACAAAGAGCAAGTGAACAACAAAGAACAAGTGAACAAAAAAGAACAAGTGAACAACAAAGAACAAGTGAACAAAAAAGAGCAAGTGAACAAAAAAAGAACAAGTGAACAAAAAAGAACAAGTGAACAACAAAGAACAAGTGAACAAAAAAGAACAACTTGGAAGCAACATGTTCAGTTGCTCACTTAAGTGAACAACTCTTTTTTGTTCACTCACTCATGAGAAACACAACACTATAAGTCAGGGAACATAGGAATCTTTATAGTCCTGGATCATTTCGCCAAATTCCCATTTCTCAAACCCGTAAAGAAGTTTACAGCAGATTCGATCATCCGATTCATCGAGGAAGAGTTGTTTCACTGCTTCGGCGTACCCGAGACGGTAGTATCGGATAATGCAGTTCAGTTTAAATCACACGTATTCCAGAGCTTGCTGCAAAACTACGGTGTCAAACATATGCTTACAGCCGTGCATGCACCCCAAGCAAATGCGTCAGAACGTGTGAATCGTTCGGTCATTGCCGCGATAAAGGCCTATATAAAACCAGACCAGTCCAATTGGGATGAAAAGTTGAGCCATATTGCCTGTGCCCTACGTTCGAGCACACATACCGCCATTAATTCAACCCCGTACAGAATAGCGTTTGGTCAACATATGGTTACCAATGGCTCTAGCTATCAGCTATTAAGACAGTTAGAAATGCTGGAGGATCGAACAGTACAGTTTTCGCGAGACGATTCGTTCAATATCATTCGGCAAAAAGCTATGCATTCAGCTCAACAGCAGCATAGTCGCAACGAAAAAGTATACAATTTGCGTAGTCGAGACGTCTCGTTTGTCATTGGCCAGGAGGTGTATAAAAGAAACTTCCAGCAAAGTAACTTTAGCAGAGGCTTTAACGCCAAGCTGGCACCTACTTTCGTGAAAGCCCGGGTGAGAAAAAGACTTGGTAATAGTTACTACGAACTCGAGGACCTACATGGACGACTCCTAGGGAAATTCCATGCTAAAGATATAAAACAATGAGGTTTCAGGCGTGGATCACTCTTTTCAGTGTATCACTGCCAAGTGTGATCTTGGTAGGGGGGAGTTGTAATGGCGCCTGTCCAACCAAAAATATCGGATAACCGTCCCACGGTTTCCCCTTTCCTTAGACATGCACCTTGCACCTTTTGGGCAGTTATGCGCAAGAAAAAATGACATAAGTTAACAGCGGCTACTGTCAAGGTGTGGTGAAAAAAAAGGGGAATGAGAGAACCAAGGGCTCAAGCGGAAGGAGAGTGGCTTGGGCATGTTCTTTTCAATTTTACTCGCGATCCCAGACGGACGTCTGAGGAAAATACTCCAGCAGTGCAGTGAAAGAAGAAAAAAAAAAAAAAAATTCTAACCTCGACCGAAATTACCGCGTGTCCATCGTGGCTAAGATCTAGTCAAAAGATCAGCCGACCATTCCTACGTTTATTAAGCGAAGGCCGAACCCATCGGGTGAGTGGAAATTGTACCCCAACTGCCGGCCAACAGAAAATTAAAGTTCGTTTTTTTTCTTAAAAACCTAACCATAGGTTTGGCCGTACGTAATACCGTACGAAACGCCGGTCGTAGTGCCGTAAGCCGTACCCTCTACAGTCTCGTCACCTTGACACACATATAAGTATCCATCGTACCGATCGACTACTGTATGTGTTAGCCGTCTTCGACCCCAAATCTTCTTTCGGCGTGGCGTCTGCATACATGTGAGCATCACTGTATTTACCGCAGCGTGTACCGGCGTGGGTCCACACACATACAAGCCTTGCTCGGCCTACCCCAGTGAACAACGGCCGATGGGCTTTTATCTACGAGTGCAGTGACATACATATGTACATATGTGTGAGATTGACTATTCCCTCTTCAGTGACTTTCGTCATTGCTACGTCGATTACGCCGCCCGCATACGAACAGTAACACTCAAGGAGAAGACAATTACCGGTGCCGTTATACTGTTTGCGTTGCTGATGAAGTCAGTCGGTGTCTCGATCATGATGGCTGTGCCCATGCATTTCTTCATATTAGAATAATACTTTGGAACCCCACTATTGTACTGACCCTAGGATTAACCTTAAAAGTGAATTTCGTATGATTCGGTTTTTTTGGATTATCATAAAGAAAAGTGCAGTTAGAAGGAAAGGAACTAAAACTATTACTCGCGCATATCGCCTATCTACTCTGACACACTGATATTTACAAGTTTTCAGCCACCCTCATCGACCACATGGAAGCGCTTTCATCGTTGGATTTGATCGTACTGTGAGTGATAACCTTTGAACGTCTGCTATATGTGAATTCAAAATTTTACGCCAGTCGAAGCAACATTAAAAGATTCCATGCCTCGACCGTAAACTTCCCAGCCGTACTGTAACGCTGACCAATCCAATGGTTCACGTGTTTGTTTTGTTCTGCTCTTTCGCAAGCAATGTAACTTTCTGCAATTCCGAATCTATCGACAACCGAACTTATGATTGGGATTACCCCACAAGCAATTGCTGTGCACTTTAAAGATGCATCCATCCGTCCCTTGTTTTTGCATTTAAACTGAAAACTATTCGACTATATTTCTATTTGTGCAACGTAATTACCATTATTACTGAATATACTCTTTATAATTAGATGACCCTAGTCTAATAAGATCTTTCATCATGATATTTTTATATATATAATTAATCTTAATTGCAGCTTATTTGAACATATTATCATTATTACTTTAATAGCCTTTATACATATAGATTTACCCTGTTAGCAGCCATGAGAGCTTGTAGGAAAGTTAATGAATAAACTGTTTGTAATGAATTCCCGTTAATTGTTGCCGTTAGTAAAGGATCATGTGGTGCCGAGATGACGTAACCTAGCGAAGTAGAGCGTTTAATTTAGGGATCGTTACCCATTACTCAGCATATTTGGACTGGTGCGATCAAGGAAGGGTGGGCATACCGAGTTGCAATGACACCGCAAGCAACTCCCGCTCGAATTCGTTCCGCTGACTCATCTCCCTAGACTGTCATTTCTCTGTAGATTTCTTCCGTCTGAACCTTGAACCGCACGCGAAACTTATTTTTATTGTCTTTGCTCCTAATGCTCGAGCTCGTGACGCGATCGCTCCCTACCCCACCCCCACTCTACCCGACTAACCATGAGACCGGCAGCAACGCGTGCATGGATCTCGATCATACCGTCCATCTGCTCGTCTACCGTTTCAGATCCTAGCCTTCTGCTTCGTTATCTGTTACAGATTCAATATACATGCAAGTGCTGTATAGGGACGCGTTCTATATAAGTGCAGGTGCCATATAGTTGCGGAGGTTCCACTTTTTTGGGGCTATATTGCCATATTGGTGCTTATGCCCAAAATATGCGATCCTGCCACATTTCCTGGAGCGTGGATGCTATATAGCTGCGGTGGTTCAGTATACATGCCAGTGTTGGATAGGGAAGGGTTCTATATAAGTGCAGGTGCCATATAGTTGCGGGCATAAGCACCAATATGGCAATATAGCCCCAAAAAAGTGGAACCTTCGCAACTATATGGCACCTGCACTTATATAGAACCCGTCCCTATACAGCACTTGCATGTATATTGAATCACCGCACCTATATATCACCCACGCTCCAGGAAATGTGGCAAGATCGCACATCTTGGGCACTAGCAACAATACGGCACTCTAGCCTCAAAAAAGTGGAACTCCGCAACTATATGGCACCTGCACTTATATAGAACCCTTCCCTATCCAGCACTGGCATGTATACTGAACCACCGCACCTATATAGCACCCACGCTCCAGGAAATGTGGCAGGATCGCACATCTTGGGCATAAGCACCAATATGGCAATATAGCCCCAAAAAAGTGAAACCTCCGCAACTATATGGCTTCTGCACTTATATAGAACCCTTCCCTATCCAGCACTGGCATGTATACTGAACCACCGCACCTATATAGCCCCCACGCTCCAGGAAATGTGGCAGGATCGCACATCTTGGGCACTAGCACCAATATGGCACTCTAGCCCATAAAAAAGTGGAACCTCCGCAACTATATGGCACCTGCACTTATATAGAACCCTTCCCTATCCAGCACTGGCATGTATACTGAACCACCGCACCTATATAGCATCCACGCTCCAGGAAATGTGGCAGGATCGCATATTTTGGGCATAAGCACCAATATGGCAATATAGCCCCAAAAAAGTGGAACCTCCGCAACTATATGGCACCTGCACTTATATAGAACACTTCCCTATCCAGCACTGGCATGTATACTGAACCACCGCACCTATATAGCATCCACGCTCCAGGAAATGTGGCAGGATCGCACATATTGGGCATAAGCACCAATATGGCAATATAGCCCCAAAAAAATGGAACCTCCGCAACTATATGGCACCTGCACTTATATAGAACCCTTCCCTATCCAGCACTGGCATGTATACTGAACCACCGCACCTATATAGCACCCACGCTCCAGGAAATGTGGCAGGAACGCACATCTTGGGCATAAGCACCAATATGGCAATATGGCCCCAAAAAAGTGAAACCTCCGCAACTATATGGCTTCTGCACTTATATAGAACCCTTCCCTATCCAGCACTGGCATGTATACTGAACCACCGCACCTATATAGCACCCACGCTCCAGGAAATGTGGCAGGATCGCATATTTTGGGCATAAGCACCAATATGGCAATATAGCCCCAAAAAAGTGGAACCTCCGCAACTATATGGCACCTGCACTTATATAGAACCCTTCCCTATCCAGCACTGGCATGTATACTGAACCACCGCACCTATATAGCATCCACGCTCCAGGAAATGTGGCAGGATCGCATAGTTTGGGCATAAGCACCAATATGGCAATATAGCCCCAAAAAAGTGGAACCTCCGCAACTATATGGCACCTGCACTTATAAAGAACCCTTCCCTATCCAGCACTGGCATGTATACTGAACAACCGCACCTATATAGCCCCCACGCTCCAGGAAATGTGGCAGGATCGCACATTTTGGGCACTAGCACCAATATGGCACTCTAGCCAATAAAAAAGTGGAACCTCCACAACTATATGCCATCTGCACTTATATCTAACCCTTCACTATCCAGCACTGGCATGTATACTGAATCACCGCACCTATATAGCACCCACGCTCTAGGAAATTTGGCAGGATCGCACTTCTTGGGCACTAGCAACAATATGGCACTCTAGCCCCAAAAAAGTGGAACCTCCGCAACTATATGCCACCTGCACTTATATCTAACCCTTCACTATCCAGCACTGGCATGTATACTGAACCACCGCACCTATATAGCACCCACGCTCTAGGAAATTTGGCAGGATCGCATATTTTGGGCATAAGCACCAATATGGCAATATAGCCCTAATAAAGTGGGACCTCCGAAATTATATGACACCTGCACTTATATAGAAACCTTCCCTATGGAACCCACGCTCTAGGAAATGTGGCAGGATCGCATATTTTGGGCATAAGCACCAATATGGCAATATAGCCCCAAAAAAGTGGAACCTCCGCAACTATATGGCACCTGCACTTATATATACCCCTTCCCTATCCAGCACTGGCATGTATACTGAACCACCGCACCTATATAGCATCCACGCTCCAGGAAATGTGGCAGAACCGCACATCTTGGGCACTAGCAACAATATGGCACTATAGCCCCAAAAACGTGGAACCTCCGCAACTATATGGCACCTGCACTTATATAGAAGACTTCCCTATCCAGCACTGGCATGTATACTGAACCACCGCACCTATATAGCATCCACGCTCCAGGAAATGTGGCAGGATCGCACTTCTTGGGCACTAGCAACAATATGGCACTCTAGCCCCAAAAAAGTGGAACCTCCGCAACTATATGCTACCTGCACTTATATCTAACCCTTCACTATCCAGCACTGGCATGTATACTGAACCACCGCACCTATATAGCACCCACGCTCTAGGAAATTTTGGCAGGATCGCATATTTTGGGCATAAGCACCAATATGGCAATATAGCCCTAATAAAGTGGGACCTCCGAAATTATATGACACCTGCACTTATATAGAAACCTTCCCTATGGAACCCACGCTCTAGGAAATGTGGCAGGATCGCATATTTTGGGCATAAGCACCAATATGGCAATATAGCCCCAAAAAAGTGGAACCTCCGCAACTATATGGCACCTGCACTTATAAAGAACCCTTCCCTATCCAGCACTGGCATGTATACTGAACCACCGCACCTATATAGCATCCACGCTCCAGGAAATGTGGCAGGATCGCATATTTTGGGCATGAGCACCAATATGGCAATATAGCCCTAATAAAGTGGGACCTCCGAAATGATATGACACCTGCACTTATATAGAAACCTTCCCTATGGAACCCACGCTCTAGGAAATGTGGCAGGATCGCATATTTTGGGCATAAGCACCAATATGGCAATATAGCCCCAAAAAAGTGGAACCTCCGCAACTATATGGCACCTGCACTTATATAGATTCCTTCCCTATCCAGCACTTGCATGTTTACTGAACCACCGCACCTATATAGCACCCACGCTCCGGGAAATGTGGCAGGAACGCACATCTTGGGCACTAGCAACAATATGGCACTATAGCCCCAAAAACGTGGAACCTCCGCAACTATATGGCACCTGCACTTATATAGATCCCTTCCCTATCCAGCACTTGCACGTATATTGAACCACCGCACCTATATAGCACCCACGCTCCAGGAAATGTGGCAGGAACGCACATCTTGGGCACAAGCAATAATATGGCACTATAGTCCCAAAAACGTGGAACCTCCGCAACTATATGGCACCTGCACTTATATAGATCCCTTCCCTATCCAGCACTTGCATGTATATTGAACCACCGCACCTATATAGGACCCACGCTCCAGGAAATGTGGCAGCAACGCACATCTTGGGCACTAGCAACAATATGGCAATATAGCCCCAAAAAAAGTTGAACACCGCAACTATATGGCACCTGCAATTATATAGAACCCTTCCCTATCCAGCACTTGCACGTATATTGAGCCACCGCATCTATATAGCACCCACGCTTCAGGAAATGTAGCAGGAACGCACATCTTGGGCACTAGCAACAATATGGCACTATAGCCCCAAAAACATGGAACCTCCTCAACTATATGGCACCTGCACTTATATAGATCCCTTCCCTATCCAGCACTTGCTTGTATGTTGAACCACCGCACCTATACAGGACCCACGCTCCAGGAAATGTGGCAGGAACGCACATCTTGGGCACTAGCAACAATATGGCAATATAGCCCCAAAAAAAGTTGAGCCCTGCAACTTTATGGCACCTGCACTTATATAGATCCCTTTCCTATCCAGCACTTGCACGTATATTGAACCACCGCATCTATATAGCACCCACGCTCCAGGAAATGTGGCAGAACCGCACATCTTGCGCACTAGCAACAATATGGCACTATAGCCCCAAAAAAAGTTGAGCCCCGCAACTATATGGCACCTGCACTTATATAGATTCCTTCCCTATCCAGCACTTGCATTTTTATTGAACCACCGCACCTATATAGCACCCACGCTCCAGGAAATGTGGCAGGAACGCACATCTTGGGCACTAGCAACAATATGGCACTATAGCCCCAAAAACGTGGAACCTCCGCAACTATATGGCACGTGCACTTATATAGATCCCTTCCCTATCCAGCACTTGCATGTATATTGAACCACCGCACCTATACAGGACCCACGCTTCAGGCAATGTGGCAGGAACGCACATCTTGGGCACTAGCAACAATATGGCAATATAGCCCCAAAAAAAGTTGAGCCCTGCAACTTTATGGCACCTGCACTTATATAGATCCCTTCCCTATCCAGCACTTGCACGTATATTGAACCACCGCATCTATATAGCACCCACGCTCCAGGAAATGTGGCAGAACCGCACATCTTGCGCACTAGCAACAATATGGCACTATAGCCCCAAAAAAAGTTGAACCCCGCAACTATATGGCACCTGCACTTATATAGATTCCTTCCCTATTCAGCACTTGCATGTTTATTGAACCACCGCACCTATATAGCACCCACGCTCCAGGAAATGTGGCAGGAACGCACATCTTGGGCACTAGCAACAATATGGCACTATAGCCCCAAAAACGTGGAACCTCCGCAACTATATGGCACCTGCACTTATATAGAACCCTTCCCTACCCAGCACTTGCACGTATATTGAACCACCGCACCTATATAGGACCCACGCTCCAGGAAATGTGGCAGCAACGCACATCTAGGGCACTAGCAACAATATGGCAATATAGCCCCAAAAAAAGTTGAACCCCGCAACTATATGGCACCTGCACTTATATAGAACCCTTCCCTATCCAGCACTTGCACGTATATTGAACCACCGCAACTATTTGGAACCCACGCTCCAGGAAATGTGGCAGGAACGCACATCTTGGGCACTAGCAACAATATGGCACTATAGCCCCAAAAACGTGAAACCTCCTCAACTATATGGCACCTGCACTTATAAAGATCCCTTCCCTATCCAGCACTTGCATGTATATTGAACCACCGCACCTATACAGGACCCACGCTCCAGGCAATGTGGCAGGAACGCACATCTTGGGCACTAGCAACAATATGGCAATATAGCCCCAAAAAAAGTTGAGCACTGCAACTATATGGCACCTGCACTTATATAGATCCCTTCCCTATCCAGCAATTGCATGTATATTGAACCACCGCACCTATATAGCACCCACTCTCCAGGAAATGTGGCAGGAACGCACATCTTGGGCACTAGCAACAATATGGCACTATAGCCCAGAAAACGTGGAACCTCCGCAACTATATGGCACCTGCACTTATATAGATCCCTTCCCTATCCAGCACTTGCATGTATATTGAACCACCGCACCTATACAGGACCCACGCTCCAGGAAGTGTGGCAGGAACGCACATCTTGGGCACTAGCAACAATATGGCAATATAGCCCCAAAAAAAGTTGAGCCCTGCAACTATATGGCACCTGCACTTATATAGATCCCTTCCCTATCCAGCACTTGTACGTATATTGAACCACCGCATCTATATAGCACCCACGCTCCAGGAAATGTGGCAGAACCGCACATCTTGCGCACTAGCAACAATATGGCACTATAGCCCTAAAAAAAGTTGAACCCCGCAACTATATGGCACCTGCACTTATATAGAACCCTTCCCTATCCAGCACTTGCACGTATATTGAACCACCGTACCTATATAGCACCCACGCTTCAGGAAATGTGGCAGGAACGCACATCTTGGGCACTAGCAACAATATGGCACTATAGCCCCAAAAACGTGGAACCTCCTCAACTATATGGCACCTGCACTTATATAGATCCCTTCCCTATCCAGCACTTGCATGTATATTGAACCAGCGCCCCTATACAGGACCCACGCTCCAGGAAATGTGGCAGGAACGCACATCTTGGGCACTAGCAACAAAAAAAGTTGAACCCCGCAACTATATGGCACCTGCACTTATATAGAACCCTTCCCTATCCAGCACTTGCACGTATATTGAACCACCGCACCTATATAGCACCCACGCTTCAGGAAATGTGGCAGGAACGCACATCTTGGGCACTAGCAACAATATGAAACTATAGCCCAAAAAACGTGGAACATCCGCAACTATATGGCACCTGCACTTATATAGATCCCTTCCCTATCCAGCACTTGCATGTATATTGAACCGTCGCACCTATATGGAACCCACGCTCCAGGAAATGTGGCAGGAACGCACATCTTGGGCACTAGTAACAATATGGCAATATAGCCCCAAAAAAAGTTGAACCCCGCAACTATATGGCACCTGCAATTATATAGAACCCTTCCCTATCCAGCACTTGCATGTATATTGTAGTATGTGCATATATTGAGTGTACACTGTACCCAATGGTTAACAATAAATGTATCAGCAACACATTGTTGCAGTACACAAACAAAACCACTTCAAGTGAGCGTGCAATATGATCGCCGCTTATGCGCTAAGCTAAGTCAGCATTCCCACGCTGACCACTTGAAGCATATATATATATACACATATGTACATACGGCTCTTGCCCTCTCGATTATGCTGATAAGACAAATATGTATGAAGCCGCTCCGCTGTTGGCTTAACCGGCAGCGCAGCTATGCGGTCTGAGTTATAAGAATAAATTCAATAAAGATATTCTAAAAACCGAAGTCAAACGGCACAGACGTGCCCGGGTTATTACTAAACCAGTGACCTATTACATGGCGACCGTGACACGTGTCACGAACATGTAGACAAAAATATATTGAAAAGAAACAAACAACAGCAGCACCACAGCAGGCAGCACTAGAAGCAGCAGTAACATCAAAAAAATTAACAACGAAATGGAGCGAAACTGAACGCAGTAAGTAGAGTGGTATGTGTGGCAAAAGAGGCGGCGTAGTAAAACGCCTGAGAGCCAGAAGGGCAACACTGCTCAAACTGCTAAATAGCAACGATAATTTGCCGTGGAGCACATCTGTGAAATTACACACAGAGCTCGATCACATCAAATTGTTGCTAGCAGAAAAGAAAAAGAAAGAGCCAATGCACACAACCACCTACACTGCAATACAAAATATCAGTAAAATATTAATCGTAACTCCAACACCCCAAACGACAGAAATAGCAAAGCCAAGGAAGACCTGCCCGAACGACTGCGAGGGACCTCTACACTCGCCGCATTGCGAGTACACCTGTGCAGCCTGCACCGGTGCCCCAACAGAGAAGCAGTAGCAGCCTGTGCAGCCAGCACCGGCCTCGTCTAGCGCAACAAGCTAGACCCGGAGCAGTGAACCGACAGCGCTTCCTAGAACGCCCACCGCCAAACAAATATTTTTTCTAAATGCCTGCGATGCATAAAACTTAACTGTAAAATCTAAAATTGTAAAATTGAGCGGAATAACATCTGCCCAATTAGAGTGAGGCCTGTAAAGCCACACAAACACTAGGCAGAAAAAAAAAAATGTAAAAACTGAAAAAAAAAATATATAAATTATAAATTAATTTCAAAAATTAACAAAAAATTTATACAGTAGTATAAAAGAAAAAAAAAAGAAATTTGTTTTTGCATTAAACTATATACATATGTCACAAACAAACAAAATAAGTAAATTTGAAGAAAATTTCGAAAATTTTTACACAATGGGTTTAGTAGATGTAAAATCGGTAGATTCGACAGCGAATGTAATAAACAAAGTCGAAGTCAATAACACCGACCTAAAGTTAATAACAATACTTATTGCTATTATTTTCATTATAATCATAGGACATCTATTATATAAATTGTATAAACTACATAATAGATGCATAAAGAAACGCTATGAAAGCCGGGCAGATGACCTGGACAAAATTTAAAACAAATTTATAATGGTAACGAAAATTTGCTAAAAATAAAAGAAAAAGTCCAAAACGAATCATGAATAAAAATATATCATTAGTTGATTGAAAATCTATAGATGTTTTTGCACATTTTAATAATTATTTTAAAATGAAATGGAATGGCAAAATATTAATGCCGCATTAGTTAAAATAAAAGAAAATTTTGATAAATCATACAAGTGTCTAGCACAAAATATGAATATTTCAAACGAAACTATAAGTAGACACGCGACAATATTAGTTGCATGTTTTAACCAAGCTCGTTCCCTGATACACGACAATAAACAAAAGTTAAATACTCAGCATTGGTCGTATGTATCAAGATTTTTGAATAGATTAAAAACAAATTTAAATAGCATTAAATCAAAGTATTCACTAGACATAACTATACCTTCGATTTTGAATACTCCAGTATTAGTCGAGGAAGACACAAACACAGATTTAGAGAGCGAATCTGAAATCGCAAGCGGTTCAGATACACATATAAAAGAAGAAGACCTAGGCGACCTTACGATACCAGCGGTAATCACACTAACCAATCTAGTTGATTCTGAATCAGAGTCTATTACTGAAGTAAAAACTCTAAAAATGGCCATGTCACAACTAGAATTTCTTAAGCTAGCCGCTTCACTCATACCTGAGTTTAGTGGAAAGCCTGAGAATCTACAAAGTTTCATTGATGCTCTCAGCTTAGTGGATTCACTTAAGGGAACACATGAAACTACAGCAGTCAACCTAATAAAAACTAAACTCAAAGGCCATATTCGAAACTTAATCAGCACTGAACAAACAATAGTGTCCATAATAGACAAACTAAAAAGCGGTATAAAAGGCGAATCAGCCAAAGCAATATCAGCTAAATTGTTCAATCTGCAGCAAAAGCAAAAGACGGCAAGTCAATATATTCAAGAAGTTGAACAGTTGACAAGGGCTTTGCAATCGGCACATATGATTAACGGTGTATCGCAAGAATATGCCGAAGAATTGAGCCTACAAGTTGCTGTAAAATCAATCATAGGAAACAGCACAATTGACGAAGTTAGGTCTGTAATGAAATCACGAAATTTCAATACAATGAGTGAGATTACAACTGTGTTCGTCGATAGTTGCACAGACGCAGTAGGACACCCAAATACAGTCCTATATGCTGCACAACAGAGATATAACACTAACCGAGCGTATAACCGCGGAAACTACCGTGGAAACTACCAAAATAATAATTATGGCAACAATAGAGGTAGAGGCCAATATAGAGGAAACTATAGAGGCCGCGGTAACTCATACAGAGGCCATAACAATAATAATGGCAATAACAACAATGTGAGAATTGCCCAGAATGAATCGGGAAACTCACAACAGCCCTTAGGTACACAGCAATAGATAGTAAAAAGTTCATTCGATTAATCTTAGTGTAAATATATTCGTAGCATTCACAAACGTAGCTACAGGCAAGAAATTAATATTTTTGATAGATACTGGTGCAGACATATCTCTGTTAAAAGACAATTCAGACACTTTTAATGACATAAACATGGACAACAAAATAAATATTCAGGGAATCAATCAAGGATTAATTCAATCTAAAGGAATGACATCCTTAGAAATACAAACAACTAAATATATAATTCCACACAACTTCCATATTGTCGAATCAACTTTTTCTATACCGTGTGATGGAATTTTAGGAATAGATTTTATTAAAAAATTTAATTGTCAACTAGATTTCACACCTTCAAAAGATCTACTCATAATAAGACCAGACAATCTAAACTACCCTATTTATGTTCCCATAAATTACAGCTCTGGTAACAATACAATAGTGTTACCAGCACGATCCGAAGTTGTCCGTAAAATTGAGTTAACTTCAAATGAAGATAGCATTTTTATTCCGAACCAGGAAATTCAACCTGATATATATGCAGCAAACACAGTCGTAACAACTGCAAATGCATTCGTCCGTTTACTTAATACAACTAGTACCGACCAAATGATTAATATAAATAAGTTGAATTATGAACCATTAGCAAATTATGATATATCCGAAATAAATAATGAAACTAGAACGAACGATGTTATATCAAAGTTATCTAAAAATTTTCCAAAACTATTTAATAAACAATTAAAAGAACTTTGTTGTAACTACGCAGACATATTCGGACTTGATACCGAATCAATAACAACCAATAATTTTTACAAGCATCATATTAAATTATCCAGTCCCACATGACTCTGATAGCGCTAGACGTTTTATAGCATTTTGTAATTACTACAGACGATTCATCAAAAATTTCGCCGATTATTCTAGGCATATAACAAGATTAAATAAAAAGAATGTTCCATTTGAATGGACTAATGAATGTCAAAATTCATTTGAATATCTTAAAGCTCAATTAATAAAGCCTACTCTGTTACAATATCCAGATTTTACGAAAGAATTTTGTATAATCACAGATGCTAGTAAGCAAGCCTGTGGTGCAGTGCTAACACAAGCCCACAACGGGACTCAACTCCCAATAGCTTACGCATCGAGAGCATTTACCAAAGGAGAAAGTAACAAATGTACGACGGAACAAGAGTTAACAGCTATTTATTGGGCAATCACCAAATTTAGACCCTATGTCTACGGAACTCATTTCATAGTAAAAACAGACCATAGACCACTAACATTTTTGTTTTCAATGACAAACCCCAGTTCTAAATTAACGCGTATGAGACTTGAATTAGAGGAGTATAATTTTACTGTAGAGTACCTAAGAGGCAAAGATAATTTTGTAGCCGATGCATTGTCACGGATAACAATATCTGAACTAAAAGACATACAAAATAAAGTCCTGAAAGTCACTACCAGGTATCAAAGTAGACAAAAATTCTGTGCAGAAAACAACAAAGTAGAGATGCCAAAGCAATCTACCGAAACAGCTTCTCAGCCCAACGTATACGAAGTCATTAATAATGATGAAGTACGTAAAGTAGTGACCTTGCATATAAAAGATATGCTATGTTTCTTTAAACATGGTAAGAAAATTATAGCAAGAATTGATATTGGAGATTTATATACTAATAATGGAAATATTGACTTAGGACAACTATTTCCAAGGCTAGAAAAAGAAGCCGGTATATTAAAATTCAGCCAATTGAAAATGGCACCGTGGGAAAATATCTTTGAAAAGGTTTCAATAGATAATTTCAAAATTATGGGCAATAAAATATTGAAAACATTGAGAGTAGCGCTACTCAACCCGGTGACCACATTAACAAATGTTAAAGAGAAAGAAGCTATATTGTCTACACTACATGATGATCCAGTACAAGGAGGTCACACAGGCATTCCAAAAACCTTGGCCAAGGTCAAAAGACATTATTACTGGAAAGGTATGACTCGCGATATAACAGAGCACATCCGGAAATGTCAGAAATGTCAAAAAGCAAAAACAACAACAAATATAAAGACCCCTTTAACAATTACAGAAACCCCGATGAAGGCTTTTGACAGAGTGATAGTGGATACAATTGGTCCACTACCCAAGTCAGAAAAAGGCAGTCACGCTCATATGTGACTTGACTAAATATCTAGTTGCTATACCTGTCGCAAATAAAAGCGCAGCAACTGTTGCAACGGCAATATTTGAATCATTTATTCTCAAGTACGGTCCAATGAAGACGTTCATTTCGGACATGGGAACGGAATTTAAAAATTCAATTATAAACGATTTGTGCAAATATTTAAAAATAAAAAATATAACATCAACTGCACACCATCATCAAACTGTTGGAACAATAGAAAGAAGCCACAGAACATTTAACGAATACATACGATCCTATATATCAGTAAATAAAACTGATTGGGACGTATGGCTTCCATATTTTGTTTATTGTTTCAATACAACCCCCTCTATGGCACATAATTATTGTCCATATGAGTTAGTATTTGGTAAGACTAATAATCTACCAAAATATTTTGATAGCATAAGTAATATAGAACCTATATATAACATAGAAGACTACGCTAAAGAAAGTAGATATAGATTAGAAGTAGCATACAAAAGAGCAAGAAATATGCTCGAGTTAAATAAACAGAAAAATAAGGAATTATATGATTTAAAAACTAGGAACATAACGCTATCAATAGGAGATAAAGTTCTACTAAAAAACGAAGTAGGCCATAAGCTAGATCTTAAATTCACAGGGCCCTATATAGTTGAAAAAATCGAAGATAATGATAATATAGTTATTTCCGGAAATAAGAATAAAAAACAAACAGTTCACAAAGATAGGTTAAAAATTTTTAATTCATAACAGACACAAAAAAAAATAAAATAAAATAAAAAAAAGAGAAAAAAAAAAATTTAATTATACAAGATGTGCAAAAAGATATGTATACACAAAAAAAAAAAAAAAAAACATTAAATACATTACAAATACAAAAAATCCTCAAATCAAATTTTTTTTATATATATAAAATAAATTTAAGTAAAATAACTACATTTAATTACGTTATTTTTCAAAAGGAGGGAGATGTAGTATGTGCATATATTGAGTGTACACTGTACCCAATGGTTAACAATAAATGTATCAGCAACACATTGTTGCAGTACACAAACAAAACCACTTCAAGTGAGCGTGCAATATGATCGCCGCTTATGCGCTAAGCTAAGTCAGCATTCCCACGCTGACCACTTGAAGCATATATATATATACACATATGTACATACGGCTCTTGCCCTCTCGATTATGCTGATAAGACAAATATGTATGAAGCCGCTCCGCTGTTGGCGAAACCGGCAGCGCAGCTATGCGGTCTGAGTTATAAGAATAAATTCAATAAAGATATTCTAAAAACCGAAGTCAAACGGCACAGACGTTCCCGGGTTATTACTAAACCAGTGACCTATTACAATATTGAACCACCGCAACTATATAGCACCCACGCTCCAGGAAATGTGGCAGGAACGCACATCTTGGGCACTAGCAACAATATGGCACTATAGCCCCAAAAACGTGGAACCTCCGCAACTATATGGCACCTTGTAGCATACAACGTACAGGTTCTAGGAGCTGATATTAGCTAAACGGGAGTAGAAAGTACGCGCTGGCTTCGGCTTTTGTCTCTGGTCGGCGGGGTGTGGGCATGGAGGATATTTTACTACCCATTTAGAGCTCTGGCCGTCAGCCGTCGGGTGCTATAGGGGGATAAACGGATGTCGGGTCGGCTCGTCACAACTGTAGACTCGGAAATGGGCACGGGCGCCTCGGGTTCATGGCTTGCCCTGGATCCAAGGCGACTGTGCTCCGCGTCATAGGATACAGGTGGGCACGAGCGAACCGGCACCCGCCGTAACTGTACACACCGGCGGAAGTGCGACTATACTCTCCCCGTGAGGGCGGCTGGAAACAGGTCCTGGTACTGTCATGTCTCTGCCAGGATGCTGGCTAATTGTAGTCGGGCGGAGAGAAGAAAACTCTCAGTGAAATAACCCCAATCCAAGGTGACACTGTCATATGCCGAGGGATGCATGCCCGAGGGGGTGCTCGGTAGCTTATATGCGGACTCTGGATACCTGCCGACCTCCAGTTTTAATAAGGCTTCCCGGGGCACGCGGGCTATGCCTCGGGCGACTAACCCCTTCCCGCCTACTCGTGGGACCAAATATGCCAAATTTAAACATAAACACAAAAAACACCGCAAAGGAGCACGGCACTCCTCCTAAAGTGCCGGAGGGAAAAGACCATCCCTCTACAAACGCATCTGGGAAACCAGTGCCCAAAAAGACGGGGAAGGAGACTAAGTCGGTCCACCGTCTCGAGGCAGCAGGCGCTGTGAGGAGAGGACCGAAAAGCCAATCGGGCCAATCCACGTCGGGGGGCCCCAAGGGCGACCCGGTTACCGGGGGGGCGACCATGCAGAGCGATATCGCGGCTGGCGGACCCCTTGGGACCGGGAACCCCTTGACAACCCCGGCAGGCGGCGCCTCTGCCTCGAAAGATAGGCCCAAGTTTCAGGACAAAAGACGTGCGGCCTTCATCCTGGGCAACGACGACCCGGTGTTCCTGGCGTCTGCCCAGGGAATCGAATCGCGGCGATGGGCCAAGACAGTCCTGCCCGACTACCAGCCAGCCAAAGCTGGCAAGGCCACAGCCAAGGCCCCAAGCAAGCGGCAACGCTCGGCGGAGGACACCGCCACACAAGTCCAACAGGCCAAGAGGACAAAGACATTGAGCAACCGCTCGTTTGCCGAGGTGGCGAGGGGAAAAACCCTGATTGGAGTCCTAGACAGGGGCTCTAAAGACGGGCAGATCCCTAGGGACAAGTGGCACCTCGTGGAAAACGAGCTCCACAACCGTTTCCTCCAGGAGTTGGAGGAGAATGGAGGACCACCGCCCAAGTGTGAGGACGCCGGGTGGCACCAAGGCAGGGTGAAAGCCATCGCCTGCCAAGATGCTCGCTCGGCGGCCCTCTACGCGAAGGCGGTAGCGTCGCTCAAGGAGGTCTACCCAGGAGCCCAGCTGGAGGTCGTGAAGTGGGAGGACATCCCCAGCAAGCTGAGGGCCAGAGCGTGGGTCTCGGCGAAGCCTGCAGAGCCGGATAAGATTCTCCGGATTCTGCAGGTCTGCAACCCCCACCTTCCCACAGCCGATTGGAAGGTGGCCAAAGTAGAGGAGAGCAACGGGCAGAGGCGCCAAATTATCCTCGTCCTGAACGAGGAGTCGCTCAGACTTCTCCACGACACGGAGGGCGCTGTGGACTACGGCTACAAGAAAGTAGTCGTAGTATCGTACAAGTCCGACTCCAAAGGCATGCAGCCGACGGTCGAGCCAGACCTGGAGCCCCCGGAGATCCCTAGTATGGAGATCAAGCCTGCGGTGTCAGACGTGGCATCAGTGGTGTCGGATGACATCTTAGATGGTTACGTCTCAGACGTGAGCGATCTCACTAGGGATCTCAAACACATCGGGGTCGCGGAGGAGTTGGACTCTTCGGAGAGCGACCACGACAGGACAATGGTGGAGGTGGACCTCAGGAATGTCACTGATACTCCTGCAGATAAACCTCCACCATTGTAAGGCAGCATGCGCTGCTCTCCTGCTCCACCTAGCCAAGGGTGGAGCCGACATAGTCCTCATTCAGGAGCCCTGGATCCTCGGAAACAGGGTCTCCGGTCTGAGGACTCCTGACTATAAGCTATACGTAGCTGACTCCGCAGGTAAAACTCGCACCTGCATCCTTGCAAAAAGAGATTTGCACTTATTTTTGCTCCCAAATTTCAGTAATGAAGACCAAACAGCAGTGAGCCTCGAAGGCCAGGGGTGCTCACTGAGAATCTGCTCCACGTACATGGGTCACGACCAACCAGACCCCCCTCCACAGGCGCTCAGGGCGCTAATCACAGACTGCGAGGCCAAGGACACCGGCCTAATCGTAGGGTGCGACGCCAACGCACACCACTGCCAGTGGGGAAGCACTGACACCAACGAAAGGGGTGAGTACCTTTTCAACTATTTACTGACCACTCAGATGGTCCTTTTAAATAGGGGGAGTGATCCCACCTTCATTATTAAAAACCGCAAGGAGGTCCTGGACCTCACACTTGCCTCTCATGAGCTACACGGGAACATCGTATCCTGGAGGGTCCTGGAAGAGCACTCCTTCTCGGACCACAGGTACGTGGAAACCGTATTCTCTTTTTCACTACCGAGACCAGCTCAATTTCGGAACCTTAGGCGGACAAACTGGGCTCGGTACTCAGACCATCTCTGTCGTGTTCTCCCTGAGACTCCACCTGAGGAGGAGATCTCCAGGGAAGCCACGACTCATCTTGTTAAACTATTTACCGACGCCTGCAATGAGGCGCTCGATAAATCCTGCCCCTCTAGCAAGAGCAGAGGCCGGAAGAAACCTGAATGGTGGAATCCGAAACTGAGGGAACTCCGGAAAGCCTCCCGAAGACTCTTCAATAAAGCTAAGGCCGAAAACGCTGAGCAGAACTGGGCCGATTACAAGGCCAGTCTGTCAGTTTACAATAAAGAACTGAGGAAAGCCAAACGCGCCTCATGGCGTAAGTTCTGTAGCGACATTGAGAATAACTCGGAAGCCTCGCGCTTGCGCAAAGTTCTCTCGAAGACTACACCCACTCTGGGCTACCTGAAGAACGCCGACCAATCATGGACAACGTCCAGTAATGAGTCGCTAAATCTTCTCCTTAACACCCACTTTCCCGGCTGCGATGAAAACAGACCACACTACATCGCGGCTCCCTCCGTTGCCTCAAGTGGTATCATGAACCTGCTAAGCCAGGAGAACATTTCCTGGGCAATAAAAAGCTTCAAACCATACAAATCCGCGGGACCAGATGGCATCATCCCTGCCCAACTGATTCACGCTGGACAAAAAGGCACTAATTGGCTCAAAAGGATATATGAGGGAATCTTCTCCCATGGATATATCCCGGAAACCTGGCTTCATACCAAAGTCGTCTTCATCCCCAAGGCAGGCAAGCCCTCGCACACTGCCCCCAAAGATTTCAGACCCATAAGTCTATCGTCCTTCCTTCTGAAGACGATGGAACGGCTTTTGGGGATGCATCTCACGGTAAATATTCCGCCTAGTCTATTCTCAGACTCCCAGCATGCCTATCGGAAAGGAAGATCCACCGAAACGGCCCTACACACGATCACATCGATCATAGAAGCGTCCCTCAACTGTAAGGAATACACCCTGGTAGCCTTCCTGGACATAGAAGGCGCCTTTAATAACATCCTACCGACCGCCATCACGGGTGCACTGACGGAACTGGGGGTTGACTCCCGGACGGTGAGCCTGATCGATCAGATGCTACAATGCAGGACGGTTGAGGCATCACTGGGGACGTCAACGTCCACCAGATTTGTCAGTAGAGGCACCCCGCAGACAAAAGGACATGCCTCAACAAACTCAGCAGAGTTCAACGCATGGCAGAGCTATGCATAACTGGCGGGCTACGCACTACTCCAGGGGAAGCCCTGGATACTGTGCTGGACCTCCTCCCCATAGATCTCATGGGAAAGAAAGTGGCAACACTTTCCGCACTCAGAATGAGAGAAGCCAGACTGTGGAAAGCTTCCGCGGTCGGGCACTCGGGAATCCTGACGAGACACCCGCAATTACCAGAGAGGACAGATTATTGTGTCCCTAGTGATCACCTCTCGACGCCTTTCCAGGTATCAATCCCACTTAGGGAGGACTGGGAGATGGGCGAACCAGGACCCGCAAATGCGGTTCACTTCTACACTGATGGCTCAAAGTTAGACGGCCGCGTGGGAGGCGGAGTCTACTGCAGCGAGCTGAACATCAGTCATTGCTTCAGGCTCCCGGACCACTGCAGTGTGTTCCAAGCGGAGGCTGTAGCCATCAAGGAGGCCATTTCCATCGTCTCCAAACTATTTCTAGACACGCACTTAGTGTGCGTTTTCTCGGACAGCCAAGCAGCTATTAAAGCTCTAGGCTCAATATCGTCGAACTCAGCGACTGTAAATGACTGCCGCAGGTCTCTGCACGAGATCGCAGATCAGTTAGACCTCTTTCTTATATGGGTCCCAGGCCATAGGGACATCGAGGGGAACGACGCCGCCGACGAGCTAGCAAGGCAGGGTACTACAATTCCTCTCCTTATGGAGAGGGAGCAGGTAGCGATGCCTCTGGCTACGTGCAGGCTCCTCACGCACGAATTATTTGAGCAAAATGCCAATAGGAGATGGCAGCAAACAGCTTCCTGTAAAATCTCAAGATTGATATGGCCATATCGATCGAAGAAGCGCTCAGCCGAGCTGTATAGGCTCAGCAGAGCACAGTGCTCTGCAGTTACTCGAGCCATTACGGGACACTGGCAGATTGGCACTCATGCCTCTAGACTGTCAATCCCTCATAACGACTTCTGCAGGAGTTGTCGCGACGAGGAAGAAGAGGAATCGGTCCCCCACTTCTTCTGCCACTGCCCAGCCCTTGGAAATCGTCGTCTTCGTTTTCTCGGGGCTGCTTTCCTAACAGACATTTCGGACCTGTCCGAAATCAAACCGGGGACCTTGTCCAGATTCATCCAAGCCTCCGGATGGGACTGCCCTTAATTTGCAACAGCCTGTTTCTCCACGGTTTCTAGGCACTGGGAAGGGGCACACGCCCATGCGGCACCACAACGGACCTTCTATAGGTCCAAGTGAGCTTGGGAGGGTTTCATCACTCTCCCAGGCTACCGCCTGAACCTAACCTAACCTAGAGCTCTGGCAAATGGTCGCGTACGAGTAGGGAAAGGATACTAGGAAACGGGATACCGGGGGTCAAAGGGACAGATCAGCATGGATACGTAAACTAGGAAGATCACCGGTCAGATCTTTGTCGGCTGCGGTATCGCCCATTGGCGAGAACGCCCACCCTACCATGATCCTTCAGGGCCACCTATTAACAATCAGGATCCCTCCAACAAAGACTGCGGTGGGTCACATCTCCGTCAGACGAGGTTGCATGGTTCCGATATAAGATATTTAGCCTTGGTTCATTTCCAAACTAACTTTATTTAAGCAATCCATAGTTATTCATTTAAATTCCTATAAAACCTAACGCTAATAGAATTTAGTCCCTAATATAAGCCTGCTATTCGATATTGTCTTACATTTATAGGGTATTACTATACAGCATATACTGGGGAAAGAATATCATAGGGGCGAGGTAGGGTATTGTAGCATATCACATACAACGATTGTTGTGTGCGGCGGTGCCACTCGAGCTGGTCGGGGGTGTATCGGGCAGGACTGGTGCACGCGCTGGCTCCGGCTGTATGGTCGGTAGTATGGGGGGGTTCCTATACTGGTCCTTTCCTATACGTGCTCGCATCGATGCCTTATCTTATTATTTTTTTTCGCGTGCGATACCCTGCGTATGACCGTATGACTAGTGTTAGGGGATTGGGGAAGGAGGATGAGGAGGCTGGGGGAATTAGAAGGGACAAAGGAATTAAGGGGACGGGGAAGTGGGCTTCCGCCATGCATATCCGACCCGACGGGTAGCTGTGCTGGTGTTGGATGCAACAGCCATGGCCCTCCCAACCTTGATCATCCTAATTCCGAAGAAAATATGTCTTATGGATGATCCCTTTTCTCGCCGGGGGTCATACCTCACTCTCCCTCATCGATCCCTGCATGGCTCCTAAACAAAAATCTTCTAGCAATTCATTTCCAATTCATTAACAATATTTATTTTTATCGATAGTGCCTAAAGCTAAATACATGGGTAGAAGGAAAATGATATATAGTTATGGGTGGAGTATAAGCTAGGGTAATAAAAGAATTATAACTATGGAATAAGAATTTTAAATAATAGGAATAAAATATATGATCTCAAGAACAGGTGGTAGGGTACTGGGAATAATTTAAGGAATAATAACAATAATCATGAATATTTAAGTAGGAACTTTTGTAATTTAAGATTTCTTCATTTTCGGTGATTTTGTATTAATGCAAAAGTAAGAGTAACTAATAACCGTCGCATAGGTGTGAAGCACCTGCTGCCGCTGATCTGCGCTAAAGCTTACAGCTTCTAAAGCTCTTGAGCTTTTCGTGGGCTTAAGGCCTCTTTACAACAAAAAAAGCTCCAACATAATTTAGGGAAAAATCAAAGAATACGGGCGACCGGGCTCATGTATGGTTTTTTTTTTTTTCTCTTTATGATAAAAGTTTATAAACGTTAACTAGGGGTTCGTTCACTTACGTACGTTCATGTTCCGGCCACGTCCAAAAGATCTTTCGGCGAGGGGAATACCTGTAAGTTTTGAAGAGAAGAGAGAGCACACACACATGCACACGCATGACCACGGCTAACACCAGATTATCTTGATTTTCTTTCTTTCTTTTTCTTTTTGTTTAGGGCTTTTTTTTTTTTTGAGCATATATAGTTCCTAAATCAAATTATTCCATCTTTAACTTCTATATTTTATACTTTATTCAATATTTATTCGTTTATTTAGATTCTTTGGGGTAGGTCTTGATCCATAGACCAAGGTGTTGGCGCACGGAAAAAGCTCCAAGCAGCTGGTTTCGTTTTATATGCACAAAGGGGTCAACGGCCTAACAAGCGCACATAAGATCTTTGAGAATAAACGCACAATGGGCCACAAGAGGTTCACACGAGTTCTGCCCGTTCCGTTGGGGTTTATTTAACACATTTAACCTTCACATGTCATGACCTGGCTTTTAGGTTAGGGCGAAGCACGGTGACAAAAAAAATTCGGGTCAGGGTTTTTTTTTTCCTTGGACGAGTCTGGTTATTCCTGGCAAGGAAGATCACTTGGCACTTTTGTTTACGGCGCTTGGCCCGGTGGCTGGATGGCCCACTCTCGGTCGCGACGGCTCGCGCTGGGGCGGCGAAGGTCTCGCTGCTGGCGGCGCTAAAGCTCGGAAACGGCTGAGGGGCCGCTCTCTGTCGGCGCTGAAGCTCGGGAACTGCTGAAGGGCTCGCTGTGGTGGATGGCGTTGGGGCTTTATGTGGAGCTTCCCAACACTACGGTGGACCGCGTTGGCGGAGGGCGTTGGGGCGTTGGGTGGAGCTTCCCAACTCTACGGTGGCCCGCTTTGGGGCGATCGTCAGAAAATTCGCACCATCCTCTGCACAGTGGATCGGTGATTGGTTTCTCGTCTGGGTGGATGGGGTCTTGCTTCCGAAAGGCCGGCGGATCGTGCTGATCTCCGAAGAACTTTTATTTGATTTTTAACTTTTATTAAACTTTTTTTTTTTTGATCTGGATAAGCACGTCTGTACTGTTCGGATACCACGAGGAGAGAGAGAGCTGCTTCTCCCGGAAATCAAGGCCTCATCCCCTCGTTCTTCCCTTTTTCTTTTCGATTTGTCAAAATGACAGTGGGAGGAAGAGGCCGATTAAAACGTCAGCCAAACAAAATAATATGGGTAGCCCACGGTGACGAAGCGCCCCCAGTAGATGGCGTGTTAAAAGCTTAGCTTTCTTGGACCCAACAGAAGACTTAGCCTATTCGCGTAGCATAATTTTAGGGAAAATTAAGACGTCGATGCAAACAATTTTTTTCTTACAACAAGCGCACTACATAATCCCCCCCACTTAAATCACGCTTGGGGTGGGACACCCAAAGTGGGATCCGCGCTTGTAACAATTCATGTCAAGGTTTTATATCCTTGGTATGAAATTTGCCTACAAGGCGGCCTTGAAGATCTTCAAGTTCGTAATAGCAGTTTCCTAGCTTCCTGCGCACTCGGGACTTTATAAAGGTTGGTGCTAACTTTGCGCTAAAGCCCTTAGCGAAATTGCTTTGCTGAAAGTTACGTCTATATACTTCCTGTCCATCCTTATAGGAAATTTGTCTCGTTCGTAAGTTATAGGATCTGGCATTTCGGAAGTGCTGGGCCTGTATAGAGCCTTTTGCTTTGCTGCGAATTATGTCGAAGGAATCTTCTCGCGAAAATTGGACACCGCGATCTTTTAACATGTCTAGGTTACGCATCAGTTTATAGCTACTGGCATCGGTTACCATATGCTGTCCAAAAGCAAGCCGATACGGGGTAGTGCTTATGGCTAAATGATGACTAGACCGAAGTGCACAGCAAATGCTGCTTAATTTCTCATCCCAATTACGTTGATCCGGGTCAACATAACTTTTGATGGCCGCCAGAACGGATCTATTTACTCTCTCCGAAGCATTGGCTTGAGGAGAATAAAAGGCAGTATAGACATGAGAGATATTATATTTGTCAAGCAGGGAGTTAAAAGTGTGAGATTTAAATTGGACCCCATTATCGCTTACGATGGTTTCGGGGACCCCGAAACAGTGAAAGAGGTCTTCTTCCAGGAAGCGTTTTATGGAATCTGCTGTAAATTTTCGTACGGGCTTCAAAAATGGAAATTTTGACAGATGGTCTAACACGACAAAGATGCCAATATTTCCTGACTTGCTTCTCGGATAAGGTCCTAAAAAGTCTACAAATAATTTTTGAAAGAATCGAGAAGGTAATCCCGTATTTCCCATTGGTGGCTTTAAGGGTTGATTTGGATGCTTCGTGGTTTTACAGATATGGCAATTATTTATGAGTTCTTTGACATCCACCGCTAAGTTTGGCCAATAATAAGATCGCCTGAGTCTTTCAAGGGTTTTATTTATCCCACTGTGGGCACACAAGGGATCCTCATGGGCAGCTTTGAGGACGGGTTTTACAAGGGATGGGGGTATCCAAAGTTTCCAGCAGGAATCGTCTGTGATCTTGGTTCCATCGGCATGTTCCGCACGCCGAAAGATGCGTTCATCTTTGATTTTCAGATCAGGCAATCGGGAACTGTTCAACCTAATCTTCTCTTTAATTGACTGATATTCTGGTGATTTGAACTCAGGAGAATCAGGGTCGACCAACATGCTATCAATTGCCAAGAAGGACAAGTCTTCTGAGTGCGTACGGGACAAGGCATCGGGGACTATGTTATCACTCCCTTTTCGGTGTAAGATTTTAAATTCAAATCCCTGCAACTTTAAGGACCAGCGAGCCAATCGGGAGCTAAGATCAGCCTGCGACATTAGCCACTTTAAGGAGGCATGATCTGTAATGATTGTGAATTCTTGGCCCTCAATGTAGGCCCTGAACTTTTTTACGGCTAAAACCGCAGCGTAACACTCTTTTTCAGTTACAGTGTACTGCCTCTGGCATTTGTTAAGCTTTTTCGACATAAAAGCAATTGGCACGTCTGCGCCCTCGTTGTTTTCTTGCATTAGAACTGCCCCTACGCCGGTATGACTGGCGTCACAGTGTATTGAAAATGGTATGGAGAAATTTGGGCTATGTAGAACTGGCGCGGAACACATTTGGGACTTTAATGACTCGAAAGCAAGTTGAGCCTCGTCAGTCCAAATAAACTTGCGCTTAGATTTCAGAGTATCTGATATGGGTGAACTGATAGCTGCATAATTGTGGATGAACTTGTGGTACCAGCCTGTCATTCCAAGAAATCGACGAACTTGTTTGATCGACTGGGGAGCTGGAAAGTCCTTAACGGCGGCTATTTTGTCAGGATCAGTGCGAATATTCCCACCACCAATCACGTGGCCTAAATATTTAACTTCTTTCCGGCAAAATTTGCTTATCTCCACATTTATAGTAAGATTGGCCTTGGAAAGTTGGGATGCGACCAGGGACAACACCTCCAGATGGTGCTCAAAATTATCGGATATAACTAAGAGGTCGTCAAGATATATGAATATTTCATTCCGTAGATGGGCTGGTATGACTTTATCCATAAGTCGCGACAAGGTACAGGGTGCGTTGGTTAAGCCGAATGGCATGACGACAAACTCGTATAAGGGACGGCCAGGCACGGTAAACGCTGTCTTATCACGAGATTTTTGATCGAGAGGAATTTGCCAAAACGCGTCCTTTAGATCGATGCTTGTGATGAACTCTGCTTTCGGTAGTCTACTCAGGATTCCGTCTATAAGGGGCATGGGATATGCATCCTTTACCGTGACCGAGTTTACTTTCCTACAATCGATACACAATCTAACCTTGCCAGTCTTTTTAACCAGCACTACGGGCGAAGACCAGGAACTAACCGATTCTTGTATAACCCCAAGCTTCAGCATTCGGTCTAATTCCTCGTACATTAGCTTCTCCGTTGCCGGTGACACCGCATAGTGGCGTTGTTTAATGGGCTTTGCGTCGGCTACCTCTATCGTGTGAGTGATTACAGAGGTCTTTCCTAGACCTTGCTTTGAGTAAGATGGGAAGAGAGCTATTACCTCCTGTAGTAATACTTGCTGTGAAGGCAGAAGCGCCCTCATTGTGGGGTCTTCTAAGGTTTCAATACGTAAATTTTGTGTCATCAAGTGCAACGGTAAAAGTTCAAAAGCCGTCCAAAAGTCGATTCCTAAATAGAGATTACCCGTCAAGGAAGGTACAATATAAAAACAAAGTTCCTTGGATTCCCCTCTATACGTGACTTTTGCGGAAATTTTGCCGACTATACTTTGGCTCTTTCCGTCGGCAGTTCTAACTTTTAGGGACAGCAGCTTATATTGGACTTTATTCCGAATAACGTCGGACGCGCAACTTCCCCCTATGCAGCTAACTGAAGCTCCAGTATCCATTAGTCCTATGACTGGTTTACCAAAAAGCATAATCTGAGCATGGGGTCGTAAATCATTTGGTTTTCCAACTACAGAAGCTAAGAGCAGTCTTTTCTCAAGTTTGCAATGTTTCTTAAAATCGCTTCTTCGGCGCTGGGATCGATTTGGAGGACTAGCAAGGTGGTCAGCGTATACGCTGTTTGACACGTCTGGTATAATAAGGTCAGTGGAAGGAGAAGAATTGATCACTCGGTATTGGTCGCTTGGTTGACCAGTTGTTTGCGTGCACTTTTCGGCGGTGCACGCGACAACGAGTTTTTTGCCGTGTGGGGGTTGCACTTCCTGCAACTAGGCTTATAAGTATCGGCCCTGCCACAACCATAGCAAAATACCCTACGTTCGGCCATGCACTCTTGGTATCGATGGCCTTTGCCACCGCAATTCCAACAGACGAACTCTACGGCTGATACTTCCAGATCTTCTTCTTCACCTACTTCTTCACTATCTGGGGCAATAGATTCGTCTAATATAGCATTGACTTGGCGGCGTGGTAAAGTTCGGGGGGCCGCCAGGGGAGGCTTGGTTTTAGCTACGGACTGCATGAATATTTCTCGCGTTCGGACCAGGTGACGTAAAGATTTCACAGTCGCAGCCGACTCGTATAAAATTTCATGCTGTATATCAGCCAAAAGGTTTGCTCGCAGTGTCTCAACCAAGGCTGCCTCAGACATGGGCTCAGACAGTTTATCTGCCAATGCGGCAATTACGCCATAAAAATCATCAAAGGACTCGTTTGGTCGCTGTTTCCTTAATTCGATCTCTGTTCTGATATTCCTATCTGTTCTATCGTCTTTAAATTGGCCACGCAAGGCTAGGCATAGATCTGCCCAACGGACTTCAGGGACACTTTTATGATACCGCCAAAACCACTCGCTGGCGCTTCCATCAAAGAGGTTACTGGCGTATCGAGCTGTTATTTCAAAGTTACCGTCCAAAGTTTGCTTTGTAAGTGCTTCAATACGGTAAATGAAGTCCTCAATCGACATACCAGCCTTTCCCGTAAACCGCAGTTTCCAGTTAGACATTATCTGGCTAACGCGATCTGCCCGAAGGGATGAAGCGGAGGAACCTGTGGAAACTCCTGAGCCAACATTACGGGTTTGCCCCAAATTCGAGGGTGACGAACTATTTCCCGATTGATTAATCCCCGGCACTGGTACCTGTTCACTAGTGGACAGCCGAAAAAGTTGCTCGATCGTTTGCTGTTCTAGTTCTGCTACCGGTTGCATCCGAGCTGCATTTATGTTCGGGGAGGGTACAGATGCCGTACTTTGAAGTCCATCTGAAATGGCTCGAACTAGCCGGTTAGTTTGATCAGCCATGCTGGTCGCCAAAATTCGGGTTTGCTCTACCATAGCTACTCTAATCGCGTCCACTATGGACCGCTGTATAGTTTCCGCCATAGTGGCCTGATTCTGTTGAGGGTCGACGGAGATTGGAGACCTGTTGGCATTCTCTGAGTTAGCCATCTCAAGAGGGCTTAACGCTTCCACTCTTTTACTTTGACTTCTAGTCTGAAGGGACTGAGTAACAGATGGCATTCGTGCTCTAGACGTAGACGGACCAATGGGACTAAGATTCTCAGCTGAGGCCGATGTGATGTTTAGGTCTTGCTGACAAGTGGGACACTTCCGTTTGTTACCACTTTTAGCGGTGAAGCACACTCTGTGGAAGGTGTGCCCACAACTGGTCGACAATAGTTGTACCTGGTAAACGATTACTTCGGAGCAAATTTGGCAATGTTTCCCCGTGTCTTCTGAGAGGGCTAAATTCTCCGTACTACGAGACACCACCATTTCGGTTTGGGCACCACCAAGTATGAATTTATTAGATATATATAGCAAATGCAAAAAAAAATAATACAAAAAAAGTCACAGTCAATAGATATAGATATATATATGTAGATATCAAAACAGTTTAGGAGCCATGCAATCGTTTTTTGGGTACGAATAAAGTAAAGCGGATTGCATTGTTTTCGGGTAGGGAAGGAACAGGAATGGGGTAATCTACTTATAACTGAAATCTGCCTCACAAGTTAGGTCCGTGGCAGGATAAATTATCCCTCATCCAGCGAAATCTAAAAGGTCAGATCAGAAGTATTGGGGTTGATGAAGGTGCTGGATTAGTTCCACTAATCATCAGGTAGTATGGGAGTCCGATGTCACCTAGGCTTACCGAGGCTTGCAACCTCAGTAATCTTCTCAGGGGTCCCTCGGGACAGCCAAAACCCAGTTAATTAGGGGCAATCTTCGTAGAATTTCATCATAAACGATTTGGAATGCGTTCTCCTTTCCTGCAGTAGGGTTCTCGCTTAGCTCCTATAACAATCTTCAACTAGTTGATAGGCTAAGCTCGACCCACGGAGTTATACCCAATATAAGTTATAACACTTCCAGTGTATCGGACCTACTGCACGCCAATATACCCTGCACGATACTAGGCCCTGTAGGCCATGATGAGCTTACACGGATCCACAGTATCCACTGGATAAGTTGCAGAGGAAAGACGAGCAAAACAAACCACAAAAGAAAAACGGTCTAGCAAGGATAAAAGTCAGGTGTTACTTTTGACCAAGTTATTTCTTTAAATGGGGCAAGCCGGATCGGGCCCCACGTTGGGCGCCAAAATAAGATAAATGTAGCATATCACATACAACGATTGTTGTGTGCGGCGGTGCCACTCGAGCTGGTCGGGGGTGTATCGGGCAGGACTGGTGCACGCGCTGGCTCCGGCTGTATGGTCGGTAGTATGGGGGGGTTCCTATACTGGTCCTTTCCTATACGTGCTCGCATCGATGCCTTATCTTATTATTTTTTTTCGCGTGCGATACCCTGCGTATGACCGTATGACTAGTGTTAGGGGGTTGGGGAAGGAGGATGAGGAGGCTGGGGGAATTAGAAGGGACAAAGGAATTAAGGGGACGGGGAAGTGGGCTTCCGCCATGCATATCCGACCCGACGGGTAGCTGTGCTGGTGTTGGATGCAACAGCCATGGCCCTCCCAACCTTGATCATCCTAATTCCGAAGAAAATATGTCTTATGGATGATCCCTTTTCTCGCCGGGGGTCATACCTCACTCTCCCTCATCGATCCCTGCATGGCTCCTAAACAAAAATCTTCTAGCAATTCATTTCCAATTCATTAACAATATTTATTTTTATCGATAGTGCCTAAAGCTAAATACATGGGTAGAAGGAAAATGATATAGTTATGGGTGGAGTATAAGCTAGGGTAATAAAAGAATTATAACTATGGAATAAGAATTTTAAATAATAGGAATAAAATATATGATCTCAAGAACAGGTGGTAGGGTACTGGGAATAATTTAAGGAATAATAACAATAATCATGAATATTTAAGTAGGAACTTTTGTAATTTAAGATTTCTTCATTTTCGGTGATTTTGTATTAATGCAAAAGTAAGAGTAACTAATAACCGTCGCATAGGTGTGAAGCACCTGCTGCCGCTGATCTGCGCTAAAGCTTACAGCTTCTAAAGCTCTTGAGCTTTTCGTGGGCTTAAGGCCTCTTTACAACAAAAAAAGCTCCAACATAATTTAGGGAAAAATCAAAGAATACGGGCGACCGGGCTCATGTATGGTTTTTTCTTTTGTCTCTTTATGATAAAAGTTTATAAACGTTAACTAGGGGTTCGTTCACTTACGTACGTTCATGTTCCGGCCACGTCCAAAAGATCTTTCGGCGAGGGGAATACCTGTAAGTTTTGAAGAGAAGAGAGAGCACACACACATGCACACGCATGACCACGGCTAACACCAGATTATCTTGATTTTCTTTCTTTCTTTTTCTTTTTGTTTAGGGCTTTTTTTTTTTTGAGCATTTATAGTTCCTAAATCAAATTATTCCATCTTTAACTTCTATATTTTATACTTTATTCAATATTTATTCGTTTATTTAGATTCTTTGGGGTAGGTCTTGATCCATAGACCAAGGTGTTGGCGCACGGAAAAAGCTCCAAGCAGCTGGTTTCGTTTTATATGCACAAAGGGGTCAACGGCCTAACAAGCGCACATAAGATCTTTGAGAATAAACGCACAATGGGCCACAAGAGGTTCACACGAGTTCTGCCCGTTCCGTTGGGGTTTATTTAACACATTTAACCTTCACATGTCATGACCTGGCTTTTAGGTTAGGGCGAAGCACGGTGACAAAAAAAATTCGGGTCAGGGTTTTTTTTTTCCTTGGACGAGTCTGGTTATTCCTGGCAAGGAAGATCACTTGGCACTTTTGTTTACGGCGCTTGGCCCGGTGGCTGGATGGCCCACTCTCGGTCGCGACGGCTCGCGCTGGGGCGGCGAAGGTCTCGCTGCTGGCGGCGCTAAAGCTCGGAAACGGCTGAGGGGCCGCTCTCTGTCGGCGCTGAAGCTCGGGAACTGCTGAAGGGCTCGCTGTGGTGGATGGCGTTGGGGCTTTATGTGGAGCTTCCCAACACTACGGTGGACCGCGTTGGCGGAGGGCGTTGGGGCGTTGGGTGGAGCTTCCCAACTCTACGGTGGCCCGCTTTGGGGCGATCGTCAGAAAATTCGCACCATCCTCTGCACAGTGGATCGGTGATTGGTTTCTCGTCTGGGTGGATGGGGTCTTGCTTCCGAAAGGCCGGCGGATCGTGCTGATCTCCGAAGAACTTTTATTTGATTTTTAACTTTTATTAAACTTTTTTTTTTTTGATCTGGATAAGCACGTCTGTACTGTTCGGATACCACGAGGAGAGAGAGAGCTGCTTCTCCCGGAAATCAAGGCCTCATCCCCTCGTTCTTCCCTTTTTCTTTTCGATTTGTCAAAATGACAGTGGGAGGAAGAGGCCGATTAAAACGTCAGCCAAACAAAATAATATGGGTAGCCCACGGTGACGAAGCGCCCCCAGTAGATGGCGTGTTAAAAGCTTAGCTTTCTTGGACCCAACAGAAGACTTAGCCTATTCGCGTAGCATAATTTTAGGGAAAATTAAGACGTCGATGCTAACAATTTTTTTCTTACAACAAGCGCACTACAGTATAATGATCTTAGATCTATAAAAATGATTAGTAGTAGGTACTACTAGGTCAGTGCCAAAACCAGACAAAAATAGGGTAATATGTGTATAAAACCGTGATCATGGTTGAAGACCAACGAATAGTCACCGCACATTCATTCTTTTCAGATGGTTTACTTGGTTCAGGATAATCACTTACGATATGATTAATAGCTTTGACTCCCACGCAGAAAGATCTTTCGTTGTGTGTTGGATGAGATGATTTGATGGGTGGAGGAGTATGATGATGTGTGTGATTGTGATGAGTATCTGCATAGATGATGAGATGAATGCGTGGCAACCAAAATCAAAAAACTGTAAAAATAAGCGGTATTAATACACTACTCATTTGTTCAAGTTCGATTTAGCCCATGGATAGGAATTCCCTTTTTGTTTATACCGGATTTAATTGGCTGTGGTAAATTTTTTTTTTTTTGTATCAAAAGAACGTAGTTAAACAGAAAGCGGATAAAAAAACAGGGTTTCGCATATCGGGTCTAATTTCGAAAGAAAGATAGAAAATATAACTAAATCCGAGGCGGGGTCGATGCTTCCCGGCTGGAGACCGAGTTCCTACTCGAGGTCTGAAGGTGGCACACGATTGTACCGGGCGCAGGTAAATTCAGCTGCTTCCGATGCCAAGGGTCAATGACCGCGGTCCATCTGCGGCGTGAGGTTAGGTACACCCGCACACTTGATGGCTCGTGGGGCGACTGGTGTATTTGAAGAGTCAGTCAGATCATCCCCATGGGTCGAACGGGTCCCGGCGACGCTTGCAGAGCCCACCGATCGGGTTTACTGGAGGAGTTTACCGGTTTAACCGGTGGTACGGGCACGTGGCCAATAGAGGTCTCCGGGAATAACCAATCCGTAACTTCTAGACCAGCGTTTCAATACGTAGATACTAGTGGTGCTAATCCTACGCGGAAAGAACAGAACATTTTTCAACGGGTCGCTGTAGCTGGGTGGATAATTACCTCAACAGAATTGCACCACTGTTTCGAAAAATTTTAGTACACTGTGGGCGCTCGTTTTCCCAAATGGTCGAACGGCTGCCCCAGCCTTGGCAATATATAACTGGCGCGTCCACTCAAATTAAATGATCACTTTGAGCCGCACTTGGCACTTGCACTAGGCTTTGACTTTGGGTTGACCTTGGTTTATAGAACTGGGTCAGCTCTACAAGACTTCTTTTTCCACTGCCGGTCACTCTGACGGTCACGAGGAGAAAAAGAAAGAGGCTGGGGCGACTAAGTACAGCAACTCACGTTTTTTCCACACTTTCTATGGTCTTCTTCTGTTATACAGAATCCAGACACAGCAATATTTAATAAAATATAGTGCATGGCAGAAAAATTGCACATCAAAGCGTTGCCGCTTGGTCGCAAAACAGCTGTTGATAAGCTTTATCAAAGCTCAAAAGATCTTCAACTCGAATTTTTTTACGGCCTAGTTTTAGGCTGTAATTTTGGGAGTTAGCCGTGGATAATTAAAATACAAGCAGGCACGACAAGCGTCGAATATTACACCCCCCCGCTGAAATCACACTTTGGGGTCTTGCTAACCAAAGCGTGATCCACACTTGGAGTGCTTGATACGATTTATTGTTTAATATCTTTTGCGTGATATTTACCAATAAAGCGCCCCTGGAAATCTTCCAGCTCGGACTTGTTTAACGGATTGGGGGACCGGAAACTCTTGAATCGCTTGGACCTTCTCCACATCTGTCTGGATAGTTCCGTTGCCTATAACATGGCCTAGGTATTTGACCTCCTTTAGGCAAAATTTGGACTTCTCCACGTTAATGGTCAGACCGGCTTCGCGTAATCGGGCGGGCAGGACAGTGAGAACTTGAATATGCTGCTCAAATGATTCAGATATCACCAACAAGTCGTCTAGATAAATAAATATCTCTATTTCGTAGAGATGGCGGTATCACTTTATCCATCAACTTGGACATCGTTTGGGGTGCATTACACGACCCAAAAAAAAAACCCAGCGGAATTTGCCAATTGGCATCCTTCAAATCGATGCTTGAGATGAACTCAGCTCGAGGAAGCCGACTGAGAATGCCATCGATCAATGGCATGGGATAAGCGTTCTTAACAGTGACTTCGTTAAGTTTCCGACTGTCGATGCATAATCGCACCTTTCCAGGTTTACGAACGAGGACCACGGGTGTCGACCATGCGCTATCTGATTCTTCGATAACTCCAAGAGCTAACATTCGGTCTACCTCTACGTACATCAGCCTTTTTACGGCTGGAGACACGGCATAATGTCGTTGTTTTATAGCCTTAGCATTGCCCACTTCAATTTCGTGCGACAACCAGCCCGTTTTTCCCAGACCTTGCTTCGCAAAGGAGGGAAATAAGTTGACCGTCTCTGCTAACTGAGCTTGCTGCTGCTTCGACAAACACACATGCAACGTACTATCGAATGTTAAGCCTGACAACTCTGGACTGGATGATTTATGGGCTAGAAAAGCAGGTAACAAATTAAAACGAGACCAAAAGTCTATGCCTAGATATAGGTCTTGCGCCAAGGATGGGACTACAAACAGTTTCAATACTTTCTTCTGGAATCTGAACCCGGTCGGCCGCAAACTTCCCACCTATGCAACTTATGGATGCGCCGGTATCCATCAGTCCACTGAGCGTCCTTCCCAGTACGGTGACTTCCGCATAGGGTCGCTAGTCCTTGGACGTATTAACGACTGACGCCAATACGTTAGAGCGCTCGTTTTTGACAGTTTGCCGATATTGGAGCAATCGCTTTCGAGATCGAGTCGGTAGTTGAATTCTCTCCCCACTTGGGGTTAAAATACAAGTGTGTGACGGCATGTCTGGGAGTTTTTGTAAGTCCGGGAGTAATGGAACTGTCGAAACGTCCATTAAATGGTGTTCGTTGCTTTCGAACTGTTTGGTTTGCGTGCACCTGTCAATTGTGCACGGCTTGACGAGTTTTTTGGATCGTTGCACCTAGAGCACGACGGTTTATACGTATCCCGTTTGCCACAGCCGTAACAAAAGACGGTGCGATCACCTACGCAGTCTTGATACCGATGCCCCTGACAACCACAGTTCCAACAGGAAAGGGTTACTGCAGCGATATCTAGCGGTTCGGTTTCATCGACCTCATCGCCTTCCTGGTCTGTCTGCACCACAATTTCATGCACCTGTCGTCGTATAGGAATACGCTTCGGCTCAGCGCTGCCCATAGGCTTAGCCACTGCTTGCAAAAAACGTTCGCGAGTACGCACTATGTTGCGCAATTGTGCTACTGACAGAATGGGAAGGTATAAAATTTCATGTTGAATATCGGCCAAGAGATTCGACTTTAGCACTTCCAACAGCGACATTTCGGACATGGGGTTGACTAGTTTATCGGACAAGGTTACAATGGCTTCGTAAAATGTATCAAATAGTTCGTGCGGCTTCTGCTTTCGTTGCACTATTGCCGTACGAATTTCCAGATCGGTACGCCCATCTCTAAATCGAGTTTTTAAGGCTGTACTTAGCTGCGGCCAGGTCACGGATGGTACGCTTTTATGGTAACGCCAAAACCACTCGCTCGCACTGGCTTCAAATAAATAAATGGCGTTTCTGGCCACTAGATCGAGGTTACCCTCTAAGGTCTGTTTGGTTAACGCTTCTATCCGATATATGAAATCTTCCACCGACATGGACGAATTTCCAGAAAACCGCACCTTCCATCCTGCGATTATTTGTCCAATCCTATCGGGTCGTAGTATTGGTAGACTTGCTATGACAATTAGTAAACGGAAGACAGTACCAAGTTATGTTTTTCTTTAAAGATTATTTATGTATTTCTTGATTACTTTTTGCTGCAACACCGGTCCACACACTTGAGATCACAAAAGAAGAGAGAGCATCAACACTTCAAGTGTGACCAGACTAACTCATAATAATAATACCTAACATATCGATAATATTATTTAATGTTATTATTTGAATGTGGGAATAGGCGTATTCCAACACGCCCCCCTCAAAAATAACATTAATTATCAAAATCATAAAAATAAAAAATATAAAAAAAAAGTTTTCATCATTAAATCAAAAAGGTAACATTCAATTGTTATTCTAATGTGGTTGGTGTGCATTCTGGGAAGTGTTATGTGATCTAGCATTTGCTCTAAGGATACGGGGAAAACCCAGAAAAACCCGATCAGATCACTTTAAAATTAGATTAACATAAAATTAAATTACTTTAACAATTCATTGGTTCTTTTGGTTCAAATCAAAAAAAAAAAAAAATTAAATATGAATTAATGTAATAAATTCGTTAATAAAGCTTCATGTTCATGTTTTCATTAAATTGGAATCATTCTTCTTGTAGTAGTTGTTGTTCTAATTTGTTCCGCAGTTCCGCAAATCTTCCAGCAGGTAGTGGCTTCGTGAAGATGTCAGCAAGTTGGTTGTCTGTATTAATATACTCAAGAGAAATCTCATTAGTTTCTATCTGTTCTCTTGAAAAATGATATTTTATATCAATATGCTTTGCTCTTTTATGACATGAGGGATTATTTGCAATGCTAATACAGCCTTGGTTGTCTTCATAAATTTTAATGGGTCTGTCGAGTTTAAGATTAATACTATTTTTATTTTACTATATTTAGCCATAAAGCTTCTCTTAGGGCCATATATTCAGCTTCAGTTGATGAAGCTGCCACTGAATTCTGTCTTTTTGTATTCCAACAAATTAAATTGGAATCGAACATTTTAAACAAATAACCCGTTGTACTTTTTCTATCAATCTCATTACTACCCCAATCGGAGTCTACATAGCCAACTAATGTATTTTCAAATGATGTATTCTTTTTAAATATAAGCTTCATATCAATAGTTCCCTTTAAATATCTAATAACCCTTTTTAAACATTGCCATAACTCAGCATTGTTCTTGCTACTATATCTACTCAAGATATTTACAGCGGTAGCTAAATCTGGTCGTGTACACAGCATTATGTACATTAAACAGCCAATAAGGTTACGACATGGAGCATTGCAGTCTTCATCTGAGTTAAGTAACTCATAATTTAGTTTATTTAGTAATGGAGTACTGACTGAATTGCAACTATCCATGTTAAATTTATTTAAAATTCTTTTTACATATGCAGCTTGACTCAAATATATTTTGTCTTCAAACATTTCTACTCTGATACCGATAAAATGTTTTATCTCATTTAAGTCAGTCATTCTAAATCTTTCGCTTAAATAATTTTTGAAATTATTCATTCTATCCATATCCCTTGTCGCTATTACTACATCATCAACATATAATAATACATATATGTTTTTCTTTATGTCACCTCTATCAAGAATATATATGCAACGATCCACGGGAGAGTTTACAAAATCGAATTCTTTCAATGCTTGCTCAAATACTTGAAACCAGCATCTAGCTGCTTGTTTGAGCCCATAAATGGCTTTGTTCAGTTTGCATACATGCCCAGCACCGCATAATACGCCCTGAGGAGGCCGTATATATATCTCCTCACTTAATGTACCATTGAGGAAAGCTGTTTTAACATCCATCTGATGGACTTTCAAATTCAACTGGACTGCCAATGATAGTACGAACCTAAAACTGGCAATTCTAGCAACGGGAGCAAATGTTTCTTCATAGTCTACTTGGTACTTTTGAGTAAATCCTCTTGCAACCAGTCTAGCTTTGTATTTTATTGGGACTCCTAGTTCATTATATTTAATGGAAAATACCCATCTACTGTCTACAATATTTTTGTTTTCTGGCTTCTTTATAATTGTCCAGGTGTTATTAATTTCATGGGCATTTAACTCTGTATTTATTGCCTCCTCCCAATCAGATTTATCATTCCTAAAATTTATTTCATCAAAAGAATTTGGAACTTCATCAAACATTATATGGGCATTTAATATAAATTTGTTAAAGCTTTTATCATGTTCTTTATAAGACACCTTCGGCTTAGCCTTTAACCTCTCACTTTTTCTACTCATTATATTAGTATCCTTATTTTCTTTACGACAATTATCTGGCTGATCAGCTTTTTCACAATCCTTACTCTCATTCGGGATATATAATTCCTTACTATCATTCGAGAAATCAGTTTTTTTTTCCTACTTTCATTCGGAAAATTCAGCTTTTCGCATTCCTTACTTTCATTCAGGATTTCACATTCCGTACTTTCATTCGGGAAATTAAACTGATCACATTCCTTACTCTCATTCAGGATTCCACATTCCGTACTATCATTCGGGAGATAAAACTGATCACATTCCTTACTCTCATTCAGGATTCCACATTCCGTACTATCATTCGGGAGATAAAACTGATCACATTCCTTACTCTCATTCAGGATTCCACATTCCGTACTATCATTTGGGAGATAAAACTGATCACATTCCTTACTCTCATTCAGGATTCCACATTCCGTGCTATCATTCGGGAAATTAAGCTGATCAGATTCCTTACTCTCATTCAGGAATTCTTGTTGACTTCTTTCCTTACTCTCTTTCGGGAAATCTGTTTCAAATTTTACTTCTCTAGAATAAAGCATATTAGTCTCGTCTACGACAACATCTCTTGCAACAATAACTTTTCCTTTAATGACATCCCACAATTTGAGTCCATTTTGTTCATACCCTATCAAGATAGCTTTGAATGATTTTTCGTCAAATTTACCTTTTTTAATTTTGTTGTGCACATACACGGTTGAACCGAACACTCTTAAAAATTTTAAATTGGGCTTTCTATTGTGCCACAGCTCATATGGGGTCATTTTACAATCACCAAGTGCTTTGCTTGGAATTCTGTTGATGTTGTTGCAGTTAGCACAGCTTCACCCCAAAAACTTTTGTCTAATTTTGCACCATTTACCATAGCACGAGCTTTCTCTGTAATGGTTCTTATCATTCGCTCCGAAACACCATTCAACTGAGGTGTATGTGGCACTGTCAAATGATAACTTATTCCTTTATTAACGCAGAACTCACGCATTTCATTCGACAAGTATTCTCTACCGTTGTCAATGTACAAATTGACAATCTTGAAATTAAAATGAGCCTCGCTCTTTGCTACAAAATCTTTAAATACATTGAATACATCTGATTTATATTTTAACAAATAGGTTACACAATAATGTATAAATTGATCTACGAAGATCACAAAATAATTTTTATCGTCTAGTTTAACTGGTTTAATGGGGCCACATACATCTGAATGTATTACAAACAAGGGTCGTTTTATATAACTTTTATCTTTAGATTGCTTAAATGGCAACCTAGCCTGTTTCCCATTTAAACATGACTCACAAACTTCATCTGATATTTTTAAATTAACAAGAAGATTACTGTCATTAAATAAATTATTATTCTTTATTTCAAGCAATTTTGCATTGCTTATATGCCCCAACCTCTCATGCCATAATCGATAATTATTTTTGTTCCTAGCATCTACACTGTATGCTTGGAATTTGACTACAGGTATATCCAACATACCTGTATGTTTAACAACAATTACTCCATTTTTTGATATGGAGACACCACCACAGTCAAACTTAATTGACATCCCTGCCTGTTGCAGACGCTTGACAGACATGAGGTTTCCTGCTGCCTCCTTGCAGTAGAGCACATCCTCCAGTGTGATATTGTGTCCATTGTGCAGCCGCACAATTCCACGCTTAGTGGCATATAAAAACTAGCCTTCTTTTGCCACAGCGATTTTAATTGGCTGCTCCAATTCGATGCAATCGGCGTACAGCGAGTCATCATTGATCAAATGATCCGTTGCACCAGAATCGAGTATAAAACCGAGTTTATTATTTATTTGATCACTCTTTTTAATTTTCCGCATCATAAATGCGAACCCGTGGCCCGATGCTGCAAGCTGAGCTTGTTTATTATGTTTATAATTTTCTTTGTTTTGATTTAACCTTATAAACTGGTAACAGTCTTTTTTCATGTGCCCTTCTTTGCCACAGTGATGGCATTTAATATTACCTCTAGCTTTTCCCTTCAATAATATCTTTTGCCGTGTGTTTCTAGATCCAAACGTTTTACGATTATTAAAATTGTTATTATTTCTTACAACTGCCTTCATGACTTTACTACTTGTATCAGTACTTTCATTTTTTAATTTGGTCTCGTAGTCGAACAATTTATTTTTTACAAACGCTAATGATAGAGTTTCATCTGACAAAGTTTCGATTGCCGTGATGACACCATTATAGGTTGAAGGTAGAGTCTGCAGCAAATGTGCCACTTTGTCCATCTCATCCATTTTAGCGCCCGCCCCTAACAACTCACTCACTGTTTCATCAAAAATAACAAAATGACTCAAAAGTGTCATTTCACTTGAGAGTTTGAGTGTTATTAAACGTTTACGTGCAGCTAATTGCGACGCAAGGCTTCTACGCTCATATATGGCGTCTAAATTTTTCAGAATATCACGTGCCGAAATGTCGCCTGCCGCGAAGTTTAGAAATGCGTCGCCTAAATATTGAATTAAAATGCTCTTCGCACATCGCTCTGCCTTTTTCCAATTATCATCTACTTCGTTAGGCATTATGTTATCGACTACTTGGAGCACCTCTAATTCAGAAAACAAAGCTCTGATTCTAAATTTCCATATAGAATATTTCTCGCCACAAAAAGGCTTAATATGTTGCTTATTTCTTTCCATTTTCTATGTATGTATATATTATACACACACACACTACAAAAAAAAACTACACAAGAACGCACGCGGAACTAATTTCACAACTATTTGTTATTAATTTAATTTATTTAAATTGGCGTGGACTGGGCCCATAACCTATTGGTAGACTTGCTATGACAATTAGTAAACGGAAGACAGTACCAAGTTATGTTTTTCTTTAAAGCTTATTTATGTATTTCTTGATTACTTTTTGCTGCAACACCGGTCCACACACTTGAGATCACAAAAGAAGAGAGAGCATCAACACTTCAAGTGTGACCAGACTAACTCATAATAATAATACCTAACATATCGATAATATTATTTAATGTTATTATTTGAATGTGGGAATAGGCGTATTCCAACACGTATTCCCGCTATATGTTGGGATCCCCATGGGGTTACCGAGACAGCAGAATCATTAGCCTGATTTATCGGGGCACCTACGGACTCTCGAGTTGGTATTTGGAACAACTGTTCGAAGGTTTGGTTTTCTCCACTAGGCTGTGAAGATCCAGCAGCTTGGTCATTCGGCGGCTGTACCGTTGGACTTGGCAAACGTTGGAATCCTATTTCCATAGTCTGAGTCATTTGAGTCATGGATTGAGATAACAACCCGATTTGACCCATAGCGTCCGTCAACGCCTGTGCCATTTGAGCCAAACCTGGGCTTGCTTCATTCGCTGGCTCGCTACTCGGAACTGGCATGATTGGTACATCGACTTCAGTTGGACCAACATAAGGTAAATTTTCAGTATTCGCAGCTGGAGCTGCTGTCACACGCTGTGATCTGGTTCTCATTAGAAGCTGAGAAGACTCTACATTCGAGGCGGATGCTTGCGCTACGGCTAATTCCTCCGCTAAGCTAGGAGCGGATGATTGTAAGGGCTTGTTGCACGCCGGGCACACGGTCTTTTCACCTCTTCTCGTATTAAAACAAACTAAATGAAATACGTGGTTACAACTTGTTCTTAAAAGCTGTGTCCGATATTCTACCTGTCTTACGCAAATACAGCAGATAATATCGGAATGGTCGTTTGGATCAATCTCGTCAAAACTCCCATTTAATGACATCCTATCCTAAATTTACTAATATATGATTTCCTGTTCTACTCTTGATTATTAACTTTTAACGATCGATATATCTACTCTGTATCCACAAAATTCGGAAACCATGCACCCTTCGTCTAATAGGAATGTGTCCCCCACTGACTCTGGTGATATTATTAACGATCGACAATCATTACAATGAGTCATCGGATGAACTGGGACCGGTAGTTCTACACCCCTGACGGATATCCGAGCAATCCGCAACCCTGACAAACCGATGTCCCTCTACTTATACTGTAGGTCGCAAAAACACAAAAAAGTTCTGGATCGCGGACCACCAAATTGTCCAGAACCACAGTACAGCAGAGCCACGTCTGTCAAACACAAAAAAAACGGAACAACAATAGAAAAACTGAAGAAGAAGGCATAGTTTATGCTGACCCAGTAAATATACCATCTCCGCTTCTATTGCCTTCGTTCGCGGGCAGGCCGTAGCTCTAAGCCACTGACTAACCTGATCCAGGCCATAACGGCAGACAATGATCAGCAACGGTATGGACAAGTTCCTCCCCCAAACAACACGCTCCCACCTTTGTCGGTAGGCAGTAGAGATAATCCACTTTGAAACCTAATCCGACAGAAAAATTGGAACGCGCTATTTAGCAGAGTGGCCTATCCGGCCAGATACTACAGGTTCGTTGCTATGCCTAGTAAGTTGATTAACCTCGAGCGCGGGGCTTTTAAGTCCTGTTAGAAACTGCTACGCAATCCAGCTACTCGAAGCTACAATGCACGACCATGTATATCTCTTGGGAATTAATGGATAAAGGAATAAGTCTTATGACACTGCCTTGAGATGCAGCTCGCATTGGTGTTGATGACTTTATACAAATTTTCTTGGTCGGGGCATGCCGAAGAAGGGCCCCACGTTGGGCGCCAAATTTTTATATATTCATAATTCTTAAAAACGTTCTTAAAACCCTGCCATAAAATCGGGACAGACTTTTCGAACCCATTGCCATTTAAAATTTGTCTTTACCTGTAGCATACAACGTACAGGTTCTAGGAGCTGATATTAGCTAAACGGGAGTAGGAAGTACGCGCTGGCTTCGGCTTTTGTCTCTGGTCGGCGGGGTGTGGGCATGGAGGATATTTTACTACCCATTTAGAGCTCTGGCAAATGGTCAAGATAAGAATTTATGTAAAAAATTAAATCGCGTACGAGTAGGGAAAGGATACTAGGAAACGGGATACCGGGGGTCAAAGGGACAGATCAGCATGGATACATAAACGAAGAAGATCACCGGTCAGATCTTTGTCGGCTGCGGTATCGCCCATTGGCGAGAACGCCCACCCTACCATGATCCTTCAGGGCCACCTATTAACAATCAGGATCCCTCCAACAAAGACTGCGGTGGGTCACATCTCCGTCAGACGAGGTTGCATGGTTCCGATATAAGATATTTAGCCTTGGTTCATTTCCAAACTAACTTTATTTAAGCAATCCATAGTTATTCATTTATATTCCTATAAAACCTAACGCTAATAGAATTTAGTCCCTAATATAAGCCTGCTATTCGAAATTGTCTTACATTTATAGGGTATTACTATACAGCATATACTGGGGAAAGAATATCATAGGGGCGAGGTAGGGTATAATGATCTTAAATCTATAAAAATGATTAGTAGTAGGTATATATAAATGCACGAGCTAGGTTATGTGTTCATCATAGGAACAAGAAAACTTCAAACTTCATTACGTAAACTTGGTCAGTGCCAAAACCAGACAAAAATAGGGTAATATGTGTATAAAACCGTGATCATGGTTGAAGACCAACGAATAGTCACCGCACATTCATTCTTTTCAGATGGCTTACTTGGTTCAGGATAATCACTTACGATACGATTAATAGCTTTGACTCCCACGAAGAAAGATCTTTCGTTGTGTGTTGGATGAGATGATTTGATGGGTGGAGGAGTATGATGATGTGTGTGATTGTGATGAGTATCTGCATAGATGATGAGATGAATGCGTGGCAACCAAAATCAAAAAACTGTAAAAATAATCGGTATTAATACACTACTCATTTGTTCAAGTTCGATTTAGCCCATGGATAGGAATTCCCTTTTTGTTTATACCGGATTTAATTGGCTGTTGCAAATTTTTTTTTTTTGTATCAAAAGAACGTAGTTAAACAGAAAGCGGATAAAAAAACAGGGTTTCGCATATCGGGTCTAATTTCGAAAGAAAGATAGAAAATATAACTAGATCCGAGGCGGGGTCGATGCTTCCCGGCTGGAGACCGAGTTCCTACTCGAGGTCTGAAGGTGGCACACGATTGTACCGGGCGCAGGTAAATTCAGCTGCTTCCGATGCCAAGGGTCAATGACCGCGGTCCATCTGCGGCGTGAGGTTAGGTACACCCGCACACTTGATGGCTCGTGGGGCGACTGGTGTATTTGAAGAGTCAGTCAGATCATCCCCATGGGTCGAACGGGTCCCGGCGACGCTTGCAGAGCCCACCGATCGGGTTTACTGGAGGAGCAAGTCCATGCCCTCGGCTACCGCCTCATTCGAATGTCAAACGGTGGGGGTTTAACCGGTGGTACGGGCACGTGGCCAATAGAGGTCTCCGGGAATAACCAATCCGTAACTTCTAGACCAGCGTTTCAATACGTAGATACTAGTGGTGCTAGTCCTACGCGGAAAGAACAGAACATTTTTCAACGGGTCGCTGTAGCTGGGTGGATAATTACCTCAACAGAATTGCACCACTGTTTCGAAAAATTTTAGTACACTGTGGGCGCTCGTTTTCCCAAATGGTCGAACGGCTGCCCCAGCCTTGGCAATATATAACTGGCGCGTCCACTCAAATTAAATGATCACTTTGAGCCGCACTTGGCACTTGCACTGGGCTTTGACTTTGGCTTGACCTTGGTTTATAGAACTGGGTCAGCTCTACAAGACTTCTTTTTCCACTGCCGGTCACTCTGACGGTCACGAGGAGAAAAAGAAAGAGGCTGGGGCGACTAAGTACAGCAACCCACGTTTTTTCCACACTTTCTATGGTCTTCTTCTGTTATACAGAATCCAGACACAGCAATATTTAATAAAATATAGTGCATAGCAGAAAAATTGCATATCAAAGCGTTGCCGCTTGGTCGCAAAACAGCTGTTGATAAGCTTTATCAAAGCTCAAAAGATCTTCAACTCGAATTTTTTTACGGCCTAGTTTTAGGCTGTAATTTTGGGAGTTAGCCGTGGATAATTAAAATACAAGCAGGCACGACAAGCGTCGAATATTACAACCTGCACTTATATAGATCCCTTCCCTATCCAGCACTTGCACGTATATTGAACCACCGCATCTATTTAGCACCCACGCTCCAGGAAATGTGGCAGAACCGCACATCTTGGGCACTAGCAACAATATGGCACTATAGCCCAGAAAACGTGGAACCTCCGCAACTATATGGCACCTGCACTTATATAGATCCCTTCCCTATCCAGCACTTGCATGTATATTGAACCACCGCACCTATGTAGGACCCACGCTCCAGGAAATGTGGCAGGAACGCCCATCTTGGGCACTAGCAACAATATGGCAATATAGCCCCAAAAAAAGTTGAACCCCGAAACTATATGGCACCTGCAATTATATAGAACCCTTCCCTATCCAGCACTTGCACGTATATGGAACCACCGCCTCTATATAGCACCCACGCTCCACGAAATGTGGCAGAACCGCACATCTTGGGCACTAGCAACAATATGGCACTATAGCCCCAAAAAAAGTTGAACCCCGCAACTATATGGCACCTGCAATTATATAGAACCCTTCCCTATCCAGCACTTGCACGTATATTGAACCACCGCACCGTATAGCACCCACGCTCCAGGAAATGTGGCAGAACCGCACATCTTGGGCACTAGCAACAATATGGCACTATAGCCCAGAAAACGTGGAACCTCCGCAACTATATGGCACCTGCACTTATATAGATCCCTTCCCTATCCAGCACTTGCATGTATATTGAACCACCGCACCTATACAGGACCCACGCTCCAGGAAATGTGGCAGGAACGCACATCTTGGGCACTAGCAACAATATGGCAATATAGCCCCAAAAAAGTTGAACCCTGCAACTATATGGCACCTGCAATTATATAGAACCCTTCCCTATCCAGCACTTGCACGTATATTGAACCACCGCACCTATACAGGACCCACGCTCCAGGAAATGTGGCAGGAACGCACATCTTGGGCACTAGCAACAATATGGAACTATAGCCCAGAAAACGTGGAACCTCCGCAACTATATGGCACCTGCACTTATATAGATCCCTTCCCTATCCAGCACTTGCACGTATATTGAACCACCGCAACTATATAGCACCCACGCTCCAGGAAATGTGGCAGGAACGCACATCTTGGGCACTAGCAACAATATGGCACTATAGCCCAGAAAACGTGGAACCTCCGCAACTATATGGCACCTGCACTTATATAGATCCCTTCCCTATCCAGCACTTGCATGTATATTGAACCACCGCACCTATATAGGACCCACGCTCCAATAAATGTGGCAGGAACACACATCTTGGGCACTAGCAACAATATGGCAATATAGCCCCAAAAAAAGTTGAACCCCGCAACTATATGGCACCTGCAATTATATAGAACCCTTCCCTATCCAGCACTTGCATGCATACTGAACCACCGCACCTGTATAGCACCCACGCTCCAGGAAATGTGGCAGAACCGCACATCTTGGGCACTAGCAACAATATGGCACTATAGCCCCAAGAACGTGGAACCTCCGCAACTATATGGCACCTGCACTTATATAGATCCCTTCCCTATCCAGCACCTGCATGTATATTGAACCACCGCACCTATATAGCACCCACGCTCCAGGAAATGTGGCAGGAACGCTCATCTTGGGCACTAGCAACAATATGGCACTATAGCCCAGAAAACGTGGAACCTCCGCAACTATATGGCACCTGCACTTATATAGATCCCTTCCCTATCCAGCACTTGCACGTATATTGAACCACCGCACCTATACAGCACCCACGCTCCAGGAGATGTGGCAGGAACGCACATCTTGGGCACTAGCAACAATATGGCACTATAGCCCCAAAAACGTGGAACCTCCGCAACTATATGGCACCTGCACTTAAATAGATCCCTTCCCTATCCAGCACTTGCATGTATATTGAACCACCGCACCTATACAGGACCCACGCTCCAGGAAATGTGGCAGGAACGCACATCTTGGGCACTAGCAACAATATGGCAATATAGCCCCAAAAAAAGTTGAACCCTGCAACTATATGGCACCTGCAATTATATAGAACCCTTCCCTATCCAGCACTTGCACGTATATTGAACCACCGCACCTATACAGGACCCACGCTCCAGGAAATGTGGCAGGAACGCACATCTTGGGCACTAGCAACAATATGGAACTATAGCCCAGAAAACGTGGAACCTCCGCAACTATATGGCACCTGCACTTATATAGATCCCTTCCCTATCCAGCACTTGCACGTATATTGAACCACCGCAACTATATAGCACCCACGCTCCAGGAAATGTGGCAGGAACGCACATCTTGGGCACTAGCAACAATATGGCACTATAGCCCAGAAAACGTGGAACCTCCGCAACTATATGGCACCTGCACTTATATAGATCCCTTCCCTATCCAGCACTTGCATGTATATTGAACCACCGCAACTATTTGGAACCCACGCTCCAGGAAATGTGGCAGGAACGCACATCTTGGGCACTAGCAACAATATGGCACTATAGCCCCAAAAACGTGGAACCTCCGCAACTATATGGCACCTGCACTTATATAGATCCCTTCCCTATCCAGCACTTGCACGTATATTGAACCACCGCAACTATATAGCACCGACGCTCCAGGAAAAGTGGCAGGAATGCACATCTTGGGCACTAGCAACAATATGGCACTATAGCCCAGAAAACGTGGAACCTCCGCAACTATATGGCACCTGCACTTATATAGATCCCTTCCCTATCCAGCACTTGCACGTATATTGAACCACCGCATCTATATAGCACCCACGCTCCACGAAATGTGGCAGGAACGCACATCTTGGGCACAAGCAATAATATGGCACTATAGCCTCAAAAACGTGGAACCTCCGCAACTATATGGCACCTGCACTTATAGAGATCCCTTCCCTATCCAGCACTTGCATGTATATTGAACCACCGCAACTATTTGGAACCCACGCTCCAGGAAATGTGGCAAGAACGCACATCTTGGGGACTAGCAACAATATGGCACTATAGCCCCAAAAACGTGGAACCTCCGCAACTATATGGCACCTGCACTTATATAGATCCCTTCCCTATCCAGCACTTGCACGTATATTGAACCACCACACCTATATAGCACCCACGCTCCAGGAAATGTGGTAGCAACGCACATCTTGGGCACAAGCAATAATATGGCACTATAGTCCCAAAAACGTGGGACCTCCGCAACTATATGGCACCTGCACTTATATAGATCCCTTCCCTATCCAGCACTTGCACGTATATTGAACCACCGCATCTATATAGCACCCACGCTCCAGGAAATGTGGCAGGAACGCACATCTTGGGCACAAGCAATAATATGGCACTATAGTCCCAAAAACGTGGAACCTCCGCAACTATATGGCACCTGCACTTATATAGATCCCTTCCCTATCCAGCACTTGCACGTATATTGAACCACCGCAACTATATATCACCCACGCTCCAGGAAATGTGGTAGGAACGCACATCTTGGGCACTAGCAACAATATGGAACTATAGCCCAGAAAACGTGGAACCTCCGCAACTATATGGCACCTGCACTTATATTGATCGCTTCCCTATCCAGCACTTGCACGTATATTGAACCACCGCACCTATACAGCACCCACGCTCCAGGAAATGTGGCAGAACCGCACATCTTGGGCACTAGCAACAATATGGCAATATAGCCCCAAAAAAAGTTGAACCCTGCAACTATATGGCACCTTCAATTATATAGAACCCTTCCCTATCTAGCACATGCATGTATATTGAACCACCGCAACTATATGGAACCCACGCTCCAGGAAATGTTGCAGGATCGCATATTTTGGGCATAAGCACCAATATGGCACTCTAGCCCCAAAAAAGTGGAACCTCCGCATTTATATGGCACCTGCACTTATATAGAACCCTTCCCTATCTAGCACATGCATGAATATTGAACCACCGCATCTATATAGCACCCACGCTCCAGGAAATGTGGCAGAACCGCACATCTTGGGCACTAGCAACAATATGGCAATATAGCACCAAAAAAAGTTGAACCCCGCAACTATATGGCACCTGCACTTATATAGAACCCTTCGCTATCCAGCACTTGCACGTATATTGAACCACCGCACCTATATAGCACCCACGCTCCAGGAAATGTGGCAGAACCGCACATCTTGGGCACTAGCAACAATATGGCACTATAGCCCCAAAAACGTGGAACCTCCGCAACTATATGGCACCTGCACTTATATAGATCCCTTCCCTATCCAGCACTTGCAAGTATATTGAGCCACCGCACCTATATAGCACCCACGCTCCAGGAAATGTGGCAGAACCGCACATCTTGGGCACTAGCAACAATATGGCACTATAGCCCCAAAAACGTGGAACCTCCGCAACTATATGGCACCTGCACTTATATAGATCCCTTCCCTATCCAGCACTTGCATGTATATTGAACCACCGCAACTATACAGCACCCACGCTCCAGGAAATGTGGCAGGAACGCACATCTTGGGCACTAGCAACAATATGGCACTATAGCCCCAAAAAAAGTTGAACCCCGCAACTATATGGCACCTGCACTTATATAGATCCCTTCCCTATCCAGCACTTGCACGTATATTGAACCACCGCAACTATATAGCACCCACGCTCCAGGAAATGTGGCAGGAATGCACATCTTGGGCACTAGAAACAATATGGCACTATAGCCCCAAAAACGTGGAACCTCCGCAACTATATGGCACCTGCACTTATATAGATCCCTTCCCTATCCAGCACTTGCACGTATATTGAACCACCGCACCTATATAGCACCCACGCTCCAGGAAATGTGGCAGGAACGCACATCTTGGGCACTAGCAACAATATGGCACTATAGCCCCAAAAACGTGGAACCTCCGCAACTATATGGCACCTGCACTTATATAGATCCCTTCCCTATCCAGCACTTGCATGTATATTGAACCACCGCAACTATTTGGAACCCACGCTCCAGGAAATGTGTTAGGAACGCACATCTTGGGGACTAGCAACAATATGGCACTATAGCCCAGAAAACGTGGAACCTCCGCAACTATATGGCACCTGCACTTATATAGATCCCTTCCCTATCCAGCACTTGCATGTATATTGAACCACCGCAACTATTTGGAACCCACGCTCCAGGAAATGTGGCAGGAACGCACATCTTGGGGACTAGCAACAATATGGCACTCTAGCCCCAAAAACGTGGAACCTCCGCAACTATATGGCACCTGCACATATATAGATCCCTTCCCTATCCAGCACTTGCACGTATATTGAACCACCGCAACTATATAGCACCGACGCTCCAGGAAATGTGGCAGGAATGCACATCTTGGGCACTAGCAACAATATGGCACTATAGCCCAGAAAACGTGGAACCTCCGCAACTATATGGCACCTGCACTTATATAGATCCCTTCCCTATCCAGCACTTGCACGTATATTGAACCACCGCATCTATATGGCACCCACGCTCCACGAAATGTGGCAGGAACGCACATCTTGGGCACAAGCAATAATATGGCACTATAGCCTCAAAAACGTGGAACCTCCGCAACTATATGGCACCTGCACTTATATAGATCCCTTCCCTATCCAGCACTTGCATGTATATTGAACCACCGCAACTATTTGGAACCCACGCTCCAGGAAATGTGGCAAGAACGCACATCTTGGGGACTAGCAACAATATGGCACTATAGCCCCAAAAACGTGGAACCTCCGCAACTATATGGCACCTGCAATTATATAGATCCCTTCCCTATCCAGCACTTGCACGTATATTGAAGCACCACACCTATATAGCACCCACGCTCCAGGAAATGTGGCAGGAACGCACATCTTGGGCACTAGCAACAATATGGCACTATAGCCCCAAAAACGTGGAACCTCCGCAACTATATGGCACCTGCACTTATATAGATCCCTTCCCTATCCAGCACTTGCATGTATATTGAACCACCGCAACTATTTGGAACCCACGCTCCAGGAAATGTGGCAGGAACGCACATCTTGGGCACTAGCAACAATATGGCACTATAGCCCAGAAAACGTGGAACCTCCGCAACTATATGGCACCTGCACTTATATAGATCCCTTCCCTATCCAGCACTTGCATGTATATTGAACCACCGCAACTATTGTAACCCACGCTCCAGGAAATGTGGCAGGAACGCACATCTTGGGGACTAGCAACAATATGGCACTATAGCCCCAAAAACGTGGAACCTCCGCAACTATATGGCACCTGCACTTATATAGATCCCTTCCCTATCCAGCACTTGCACGTATATTGAACCACCGCAACTATATAGCACCGACGCTCTAGGAAATGTGGCAGGAATGCACATCTTGGGCACTAGCAACAATATGGCACTATAGCCCAGAAAACGTGAAACCTCCGCAACTATATGGCACCTGCACTTATATAGATCCCTTCCCTATCCAGCACTTGCACGTATATTGAACCACCGCATCTATATAGCACCCACGCTCCACGAAATGTGGCAGGAACGCACATCTTGGGCACAAGCAATAATATGGCACTATAGCCTCAAAAACGTGGAACCTCCGCAACTATATGGCACCTGCACTTATAGAGATCCCTTCCCTATCCAGCACTTGCATGTATATTGAACCATCGCAACTATTTGGAACCCACGCTCCAGGAAATGTGGCAAGAACGCACATCTTGGGGACTAGCAACAATATGGCACTATAGCCCCAAAAACGTGGAACCTCCGCAACTATATGGCACCTGCACTTATATAGATCCCTTCCCTATCCAGCACTTGCACGTATATTGAACCACCACACCTATATAGCACCCACGCTCCAGGAAATGTGGCAGGAACGCACATCTTGGGCACAAGCAATAATATGGCACTATAGTCCCAAAAACGTGGGACCTCCGCAACTATATGGCACCTGCACTTAGGTTAGGTTAGGTTGAGGCGGCTGCCGGGCTCGCTCGGAGCCCGTCACACTTAGGCCGGTTTCGGCCCGTTGTGATACCGCATAGGATCATTTCCTTCCTGCGTTGTGAGACTTCCTGTCAGCAATTATCCCATCCAGATGCTCTCACAAAGTTCGCTATCCTTCTGGGACATAGTTTGGACATCTCTGAGATGTCGTGTAGAAAGGCTGAGCCCAGGTGTTGTAGCCTTATTCTGCTGAGAGCCGGGCAGGAGCAGAACAGATGTTCCACTGTCTCCTCCTCTTCCTCGTCTCTACAGCTGCGACAAAAATCGTTATGTGGGGCCCCCAGCCTGTTAGCGTGGGTGCCTTTTAGCCAGTGTCCCGTGAGGGAACGTGTGACTACGCTGCACCTTTTCCTGCTTAACTTGAGGAGCTCGGAGGTGCGCTTCATGTCCATGGTCGGCCATGTTTGCCGAGTTGTGCGACATCGTGGCACTGTTTGCCACATATCGTTTTTTAGTCGCTTGTATTGCTCCCTTATGATGAGCTTACAGGTGGCCATTGGCATACAGATATCCTCCTTGTCTTGGAGAAGGGGGATTGTAGTGCCAGATCTGGCCAGCTCGTCCGCTATACAGTTGCCCTCGATGTCCCGGTGGCCCGGGACCCAAATTAGGCTAATAGCAAATTGCTGAGCCATCTCGTGTAGAGATTTGCGGCAGTCTGCCACGGTGGCCGAGTTCGAGGAAATCGCGCTTAGCGATTTGATCGCAGCCTGGCTGTCGCTATAAATGTTTAGCTTGGTTGCCGTGACGGCAGCCGCTTGTAGGCAGTCTAGTGCCTCCCTGATTGCTATGACTTCCGCTTGAAAGACACTGCAATGATCTGGGAGTCTGAAGGAATGCCTTATGTTTAGCTGTTCAGAGTAGATTCCCCCTCCGACTCTGTCGTCCAGCTTTGATCCATCTGTGAAGATGCTTATGGCCCCATCAGGGCCTGGGAGTCCCTCGAGCCATTCGTCTCTATGAGGGATGATTGTGTCGAAGGGAGTGTCTGTATACTCTCTTGGAACTTGGTAGTCTGTTTTTGAGGGGACGGTACTGCTATTTAATATGGCTGAGTGACCTATGCACTGTGTCACCCATTGATCTGAGTCTCTTAGACGTATTGCTGCTGCTTCTGCCCGTTCCTTTCCTGCGAGTTCAAGGCTCTGTAGGCATAGGATGGCATTTAGCGCATCATTTGGGGTGGTGCGGAGAGCTCCGCTGATGCATAGGGCGGCAGTCCGCTGGACTTTGCCCAGTTGCTTGGTGATCGCCCTTTTTGATAGGGCTGGCCACCACACCGTAACTCCGTAGAGTAGTATTGGTCTAACTATAGCTTGATATATCCATTGGACTATGCTTGGGATCATACCCCATCTTAGCCCAATAGCTTTTTTGCATGTATAGAGTGCAGTCATTGCCTTCTTCACTCTGTCTTTGACATTCAGGTTCCAGCTAAGCTTCTTGTCAATTACCAACCCTAAGTAACTGGCACTGTCGCTAAAGGAGAGCCTGCATCCTTGTAGTATTGGAGGGTTGAGGGGCGGGACCTTGTATTTATTTGTGAATAATACGAGTTCCGTTTTTGAGGGATTTACTCCCAGACCGCGCGATTCCGTCCAATCCGACAGTTGCGCTAGCTTTGTGGACATTAAGTCGCACAGTGTTTGGGGGTATTTCCCCGAGAAAATAATAGCAACGTCATCCGCATAGGCCACGACTTTGCAGCCCCCCCCCCTCCAGGTCCCATAGAATCTTGTTGACTGCTATGTTCCACAGAAGAGGAGACAGGACACCACCTTGCGGGGTGCCTCTGTTGACATACCTTGACTGGGCGGACGATCCCATCGATGATGTCACCGTCCTGCATGTGAGCAATTGATCAATGAGCATCACCAAGTGACGGTCCACCCCCAGGTCAGTCAGGGCTTCTGTAATGGCACCCGGTACAACGTTGTTGAAAGCTCCCTCAATATCGAGAAATGCTATGAGTGAGTACTCTTTGTGATGCAGAGATTTCTCTACCGCAGAGATCACTTCATGAAGAGCCGTCTCCGTGGATTTTCCTTTCCGGTAGGCATGCTGTGCGCCTGACAGCAACTGAGGGTGTATAGTTGTCCTCAGTTGCAGCCCGACGAGTCTCTCAAAGGTTTTGAGGAGGAAGGACGATAGGCTGATTGGTCTAAAGTCTTTTGCAGCTGAGTGCGAGGCTTTGCCAGCTTTGGGAATGAAGACTATCTTTGCCTTAAGCCATGTTCGCGGGATTGTACCCACAGCCAGTATCTTCCTGAAGATACCTTGTAGCCAGTTTATGGCCGTATCCCCGGCCTTCTGAAGTTGGGCCGGGATTACCTGGTCTGGGCCTGGCGATTTGAACGGGTTGAAGCTGTTTATTGCCCAGCTTATGTTACGTTTTGTGAGGATGTGATCCATCGAGGTTACCGGTCCCTCTCCTGGAAGATGTGCCGTCTCGATGGTTGTGCACCCTGGAAAATGTGTGTCTAGTAGAATGTGCAGGGACTCCTCCCTGGAGTTAGTCCACGTGCCGTCATTCCTTTTAAGATACCCCACCGAGGGGTTAGTTTTTGAGAGAATCTTGCGAAGCCTTGCGGCCTCTGATGTTTCCTCTATTTCCGAGCAAAATTTTTGCCAAGAGGCCCTTTTTGCTTTCCTTGTTTCCTTTTTATATAGTGACAGACTGATTTTATAGTCTGCCCAGTGGCTCTCCTCGTTCGCGCTTTTGGCCCTGTTGAAAAGGGTCCTGCAGCTTTTACGTAGGATGTCTATTTGTCTATTTGACCACCAGGGGGGTTTCTTTTTCCCCCTAGGTTTCCTAGAGGGGCATGCTGCCGCGATGGCTTTGTTGCATGCCTCTGTGAACCTGTTCACTAGGCGATCTAGGTCGTCTTTTGTGTCAGGGCATGATGGTGCTTTGGAGGGGAGTAAGTCCTCCAGGGCTGAGCTATATTTTTCCCAGTTGGCTTTCCTGGGATTAATATAGTCCTTAGGTTTCGGACACTCGAGGGATAGTGTGGTCTCGATGTATCTGTGGTCAGAGAAGGAGTGGTCATCAAGGACTTGCCAACTCTTGACTATGTCTAACAGGTTGGCAGACACTAGGGTGATGTCAATAACTTCCTGTCGATTTTAATTATAAAAGTGGGGTCGTTGCCCCGATTGCAAATAAATAGATTTGAGTTAAGGATGAAGCTGAAAAGTGACTCACCCCTTGCATTTGTGTTCGAGCTCCCCCATTGAGTGTGGTGAGCGTTGGCATCGCAACCTATTAATAGGTCTATGTCCGACCTCTCGCTGTCGCTGGCTAGTTTGCGAACAAGGTCGTTGGCGGGGTCGTTTTCCTCATGGGCCATGTAGGACGACATCAGCCTTAGATGTGTCCCTTTCAGCTCTAGGCTTGCCGCCGTGTTGTCGCTATCGCTATAATTATGGAGCAGAAAGATATTAAGGTGCTTTCTGGCGAGAATGCAGGTGCGAGTTTTACCTTCATGTTGAGCTACAATTATCTTGCACTCCTTCGACCCTAATCCACAAACCTTATCTCCCACTATCCAAGGTTCCTGGATCAGGGCTGCGTCTGCTCCGCTCTCTTCGAGGCGGAGTATAAGAGCAGCGGATGCTGCTTTACAGTGGTGGAGGTTGATCTGAAGGAGCCTCAGGGACATCCTTAGTGTTCTCCACCACTGTAATGTCGGCATCCGGATCGTCCTCGACTTCCTCGTGGCAACACATTGCCTCGAAGTCGCATCTCAGCGTGCCATCTGTGGAGTAGCCCTCTGGGTCTATCTCTGTGTGATCGTCGGGTGCTTCGATCTCCGAGGCAGCGTCCTGCTCGACTGGCTTGTCGACAGGACGTGCCTCGGCCGCCGCATCCGACTTGTAGACCTTTACGGTCACAGAGCTGAACCCAAAATTGAGCTCGCCTTTGGCAGCCTCAATCGGGGCCAGCGACTCTTTGTTGAGGACGACCACCGCCTGGTTTGTGGGGCCCTGTGTCGTCTCAACTTTGACCCCTTC
>NW_020825549.1:0-109517 GCF_003286085.1 Drosophila persimilis
TGACCAGACTAACTCATAATAATAATACCTAACATATCGATAACCCCCTCAAAAATAACATTAATTATCAAAATCATAAAAATAAAAGAGGGGGAACGTTGTGAGTTGCTGCGGACACCGCAACTCTACGGTTATACCCGATACTAAGTCAGTATGGCTCTCCTCCGGCAGATGGCGCTAATATTTAACGACACGACAAAGAGTGCGTGCGAGAGAGACAGAAAATCAGTCTGAGCGTGACGTCGGGCGCTGCGTAGCCACTGCAAATTGATTTGTTCCTTTTGGCTATAAAAATGATCTGATCTGATCCAGATTCAGCAATCTAATAGATATGGTCATTATCTATGATTCTGCGTTTTTAGTTTTCTCAAATCTGCAATATTGTGGATGCAACAGATTTTCGTCCTTTGTGGGGGCGGATGGGGGTGGGGCGAAATTCTGAGATATACGTTTTATAGTGACATCTTAAAGGAGTGTGTGTACCAAATTTGGTTACTCTAGCCTTAATAGTCTCTGAGATTTGTGGTTGCCTCAGATTTTCGTCCTTTGCGGGGGCGGAAGGGGGTGTGGCGAAATTTGGACAGGAAACGGTCAAGGTCCGATATCACAGGAGTGTGGATACCAAATTTGGTTGCTCTGGCTCTTATAGGTTCTGAGATCCTTGAACTCATATTTTGCAATTGGCAAAACCGACCATGAAACCTGTGTGTTAGAGTGAGACAGAGCGAGAAAGAGTGATATTGTTTTCGTGATTCTGGCTGTAATAATTATACGATCTGGTTCAGATTTTGCACTCTAGAAGATATAGTCATCTTCTACGATTCTGCGTTTTTAGTTTTCTCGTATCGTCGAAATTGTGGATGCCACAGATTTTCGCCCTTTGTGGGGGCGGAAGTGGGCGGGGCAAAGTTTTGAAATATTTTTGGAGCAGTGACATATCACAGAAGTCTGGATCCAAAACATCGTTGCTCTAGCTCTTATAGTCTTTGAGCATTAGGCGCTGAAGGGGACGGACAGACGGACAGACGGACAGACGGACGGACGGACAGACAGACAGGGCTCAATCGACTCGGCTATTGATGCTGATCAAGAATATATATACTTTATGGGGTCGGAAACGATTCCTTCTGGACGTTACACACATCCACTTTCACCACAAATCTAATATACCCCAATACTCATTTTGAGTATCGGGTATAAAAATATAAAAAAAGTTTTCATCATTAAATCAAAAAGGTACCATTCAATTGTTATTCTAATGTGGTTGGTGTGCATTCTGGGAAGTGTTATGTGATCTAGCATTTGCGTCTAAGGATACGGGGAAAACCCAGAAAAACCCGATCAGATCACTTTCAAATTAGATTAACATAAAATTAAATTACTTTAACAATTCATTGGTTCTTTTGGTTCAAATCAAAAAAAAAACGAGGGGGAACGTTGTGAGTTGCTGCGGACACCGCAACTCTACAGTTATACCCGATACTAAGTCAGTATGGCTCTCCTCCGGCAGACGCCGCTAATATTAAACGACACGACAAAGAGTGCGTGCGAGAGAGACAGAAAATCAGTCTGAGCGTGCCGTCGGGCGCTGCGTAGCCACTGCAAATTGATTTGTTCCTTTTGGCTAAAAAAATGGTCTGATCTGATCCAGATTCAGCAATCTAATAGATATGGTCATTATCTATGATTCTGCGTTTTTAGTTTTCTCAAATCTGCAATATTCTGGATGCAACAGATTTTCGTCCTTTGTGTGGGCGGAAGGGGGTGGGGCGAAATTTTGAGATATACGTTTTATACTGAGATCTAACAGGAGTGCGGATACCAAATTTGGTTACTCTAGCCTTAATAGTCTCTGAGATTTATGAATATCCCCAGATCTGCATCCTTTGCGGGGGCGGAAGGGGGTGTGGCGAAGTTTTGAAACAAACTCGTCTCGGTCCGATATATTAGGAGTGTGGATACCAAATTTGGTTGCTCTAGCTTTTATAGTCTCTGAGATCTAGGCGCTAATGTTTTACTCTAAGCAAAGCCGCCTATGCTACTTGTGTGTTAGAGAGATACAGGGCGAGAAAAAATGAAATTGTTTTCTTGATGCTGGCTATAATAATAATACGATCCAATTCAGATTCCGCAGTCTAAAAGATATCGTCATTCTCTACGATTCTGCGTTTTTGGTTTTCTCGTATCTTTAAAATTGTGGATGCAACAGATTTTCGCCCTTTGTGGGGGCGGAAGTGGGCGGGGCAAAGTTTTGAAATATTTTTGTAGCAGTGACATATCACAGAAGTCTGGATCCAAAACATCGTTGCTCTAGCTCTTATAGTCTTTGAGCATTAGGCGCTGAAGGGGACAGACGGACAGACGGACGGACGGACAGACGGACAGACAGACATGGCTCAATCGACTCGGCTATTGATGCTGATCAAGAATATATATACTTTATGGGGTCGGAAACGATTCCTTCTGGACGTTACACACATCCACTTTTACTACAAATCTAATATACCCCAATACTCATTTTGAGTATCGGGTATAAAAAACATAACTTGGTACTGTCTTCCGTTTACTAATTGTCATAGCTAGTCTACCAATAGGTTATGGGCCCAGGACATGCCCCGGACTAGTACGGACAGGAAGCTGGAGGACTCGCAGCAATCCAATGAACCGTTAAGCAAACGCATTGCGGGTGCGGGTGGGGAGGTTTCACTTTCACCACCCCTCGCTTTCGCCCTCGCAATAACCGCCTATTCATTTGAGTGCCGTTGTCGAATTGGCAACATTTTGATGGGCCGATTGCACACACACACGACGCGGGCAACGAATATGTTTGCATATGTATACTGCAATTTCTTGTGTCACTGTCACTTGTTTTTTGTTGCCTATAATTCACTTTACAGTCCACCCGGGGGCGCCATGAAAAATTAGAAGAGTTTTTCTAATCAATTACCGAAAACTTTGGGTGGCTGTAATTTAAATTATTTATTTGGCGGTGCGAAAAACTTGATACGCTCGATCTATTTCAAGGTTGGCGAACAACTATATTTTCTTCACAATTCATATCTCTTACTCTAGCTATCCTACGGTGGCAAAGCGGGGCGAATTCGCCAAGAGCGAGAGAGCGAGCTTTTATTGCGCTCCCGCTTTGCCCTAGCCTAACTTACACTAGACTTCATAATTCAGATCAATAACTAATAATTGGGGCCATGGATGGAAGGTCACGCAACAAACTGGATAGATATGGTCATTCTCTATGATTCTGCGTTTTGAGGTTTCTCGAATCTGCAATATTGTGGATGCAACAGATTCTCGTCCTTTGTGGGGGGGAAGGAGGTGGGTCGAAATTTTTATAGTTTTATAGTGAGGTCTAACAGAAGTGCGGATACCAAATTTGGTTACTCTAGCCTTAATAGTCTCTGAGATTTGTGGATACCCCAGATTTTCGTCCTTTGCGGGGGCGGAAGGGGGTGTGGCGAAATTTTGAAACAAACTCGTCTCGGTCCGATATATTAGGAGTGTGGATACCAAATTTGGTTGCTCTAGCTTTTATAGTCTCTGGTATCTAGGCGCTAATGTTTTACTCTAAGCAAAGCCGCCTATGCTACTTGTGTGTTAGAGAGAGACAGGGCGAGAAAAAATGAAATTGTTTTCTTGATGCTGGCTATAATAATAATACGATCCAATTCAGATTCCGCAGTCTAAAAGATATCGTCATTCTCTACGATTCTGCGTTTTTGGTTTTCTCGTATCTTTAAAATTGTGGATGCAACAGATTTTCGCCCTTTGTGGGGGCGGAAGTGGGCGGGGCAAAGTTTTGAAATATTTTTGTAGCAGTGACATATCACAGAAGTCTGGATCCAAAACATCGTTGCTCTAGCTCTTATAGTCTTTGAGCATTAGGCGCTGAAGGGGACAGACGGACAGACGGACGGACAGACGGACAGACAGACATGGCTCAATCGACTCGGCTATTGATGCTGATCAAGAATATATATACTTTATGGGGTCGGAAACGATTCCTTCTGGACGTTACACACATCCACTTTTACTACAAATCTAATATACCCCAATACTCATTTTGAGTATCGGGTATAAAAAACATAACTTGGTACTGTCTTCCGTTTACTAATTGTCATAGCTAGTCTACCAATAGGTTATGGGCCCAGGACATGCCCCGGACTAGTACGGACAGGAAGCTGGAGGACTCGCAGCAATCCAATGAACCGTTAAGCAAACGCATTGCGGGTGCGGGTGGGGAGGTTTCACTTTCACCACCCCTCGCTTTCGCCCTCGCAATAACCGCCTATTCATTTGAGTGCCGTTGTCGAATTGGCAACATTTTGATGTGCCGATTGCACACACACACGACGCGGGCAACGAATATGTTTGCATATGTATAAATTATTTATTTGGCGGGGCGAAAAACTTGATACGCTCGATCTATTTCAAGGTTGGCGAACAACTATATTTTCTTCACAATTCATATCTCTTACTCTAGCTATCCTACGGTGGCAAAGCGGGGCGAATTCGCCAAGAGCGAGAGAGCGAGCTTTTATTGCGCTCCCGCTTTGCCCTAGCCTAACTTACACTAGACTTCATAATTCAGATCAATAACTAATAATTGGGGCCATGGATGGAAGGTCACGCAACAAACTGGATAGATATGGTCATTCTCTATGATTCTGCGTTTTGAGGTTTCTCGAATCTGCAATATTGTGGATGCAACAGATTCTCGTCCTTTGTGGGGGGGAAGGAGGTGGGTCGAAATTTTTATAGTTTTATAGTGAGGTCTAACAGAAGTGCGGATACCAAATTTGGTTACTCTAGCCTTAATAGTCTCTGAGATTTGTGGATACCCCAGATTTTCGTCCTTTGCGGGGGCGGAAGGGGGTGTGGCGAAATTTTGAAACAAACTCGTCTCGGTCCGATATATTAGGAGTGTGGATACCAAATTTGGTTGCTCTAGCTTTTATAGTCTCTGGTATCTAGGCGCTAATGTTTTACTCTAAGCAAAGCCGCCTATGCTACTTGTGTGTTAGAGAGAGACAGGGCGAGAAAAAATGAAATTGTTTTCTTGATGCTGGCTATAATAATAATACGATCCAATTCAGATTCCGCAGTCTAAAAGATATCGTCATTCTCTACGATTCTGCGTTTTTGGTTTTCTCGTATCTTTAAAATTGTGGATGCAACAGATTTTCGCCCTTTGTGGGGGCGGAAGTGGGCGGGGCAAAGTTTTGAAATATTTTTGTAGCAGTGACATATCACAGAAGTCTGGATCCAAAACATCGTTGCTCTAGCTCTTATAGTCTTTGAGCATTAGGCGCTGAAGGGGACAGACGGACAGACGGACAGACGGACAGACGGACGGACGGACAGACGGACAGACGGACAGACAGACATGGCTCAATCGACTCGGCTATTGATGCTGATCAAGAATATATATACTTTATGGGGTCGGAAACGATTCCTTCTGGACGTTACACACATCCACTTTTACTACAAATCTAATATACCCCAATACTCATTTTGAGTATCGGGTATAAAAAACATAACTTGGTACTGTCTTCCGTTTACTAATTGTCATAGCTAGTCTACCAATAGGTTATGGGCCCAGGACATGCCCCGGACTAGTACGGACAGGAAGCTGGAGGACTCGCAGCAATCCAATGAACCGTTAAGCAAACGCATTGCGGGTGCGGGTGGGGAGGTTTCACTTTCACCACCCCTCGCTTTCGCCCTCGCAATAACCGCCTATTCATTTGAGTGCCGTTGTCGAATTGGCAACATTTTGATGTGCCGATTGCACACACACACGACGCGGGCAACGAATATGTTTGCATATGTATACTGCAATTTCTTGTGTCACTGTCACTTGTTTTTTGTTGCCTATAATTCACTTTACAGTCCACCCGGGGGCGCCATGAAAAATTAGAAGAGTTTTTCTAATCAATTACCGAAAACTTTGGGTGGCTGTAATTTAAATTATTTATTTGGCGGGGCGAAAAACTTGATACGCTCGATCTATTTCAAGGTTGGCGAACAACTATATTTTCTTCACAATTCATATCTCTTACTCTAGCTATCCTACGGTGGCAAAGCGGGGCGAACTCGCCAAGAGCGAGAGAGCGAGCTTTTATTGCGCTCCCGCTTTGCCCTAGCCTAACTTACACTAGACTTCATAATTCAGATCAATAACTAATAATTGGGGCCATGGATGGAAGGTCACGCAACAAACTGGATAGATATGGTCATTCTCTATGATTCTGCGTTTTGAGGTTTCTCGAATCTGCAATATTGTGGATGCAACAGATTCTCGTCCTTTGTGGGGGGGAAGGAGGTGGGTCGAAATTTTTATAGTTTTATAGTGAGGTCTAACAGAAGTGCGGATACCACATTTGGTTACTCTAGCCTTAATAGTCTCTGAGATTTGTGGATACCCCAGATTTTCGTCCTTTGCGGGGGCGGAAGGGGGTGTGGCGAAATTTTGAAACAAACTCGTCTCGGTCCGATATATTAGGAGTGTGGATACCAAATTTGGTTGCTCTAGCTTTTATAGTCTCTGAGATCTAGGCGCTAATGTTTTACTCTAAGCAAAGCCGCCTATGCTACTTGTGTGTTAGAGAGAGACAGGGCGAGAAAAAATGAAATTGTTTTCTTGATGCTGGCTATAATAATAATACGATCCAATTCAGATTCCGCAGTCTAAAAGATATCGTCATTCTCTACGATTCTGCGTTTTTGGTTTTCTCGTATCTTTAAAATTGTGGATGCCACAGATTTTCGCCCTTTGTGGGAGCGGAAGTGGGCGGGGCAAAGTTTTGAAATATTTTTGTAGCAGTGACATATCACAGAAGTCTGGATCCAAAACATCGTAGCTCTAGCTCTTATAGTCTTTGAGCATTAGGCGCTGAAGGGGACGGACAGACGGACAGACGGACGGACGGACAGACAGACATGGCTCAATCGACTCGGCTATTGATGCTGATCAAGAATATATATACTTTATGGGGTTGGAGTTGCTGCGGATACCGCAACTCTACATTTACACCCGATACTTAGTCAGTATGGCTCTCCTCCGGCAGACGCCGCTAATATTGAACGACACGACAAAGGGTGCGTGCGTCGTCGCCGTCTTTTTATAGGCCCGTATTGCTGGGTCTGCGGGTTTGACAAATGCACTTCCGCGTCGGGGTGCACTTTGCCGTTCTTGGTGATCGTCGCAGATTTTCGCGGCGTCGACTTTCCTCCGTCGATGAACCCTGAAGACCGCACTCGGCCGATGGCTTGGCCTGGAGTGGGTAAGTTCGAGTGACCTGATGTCTTTGGAGTTGGCGCGTGTTGGTTGTTGGTTGCTTGCGAAGGGTGGCTTTGGTTGCGGGGTGTGGTGTGATGCTCTCATTATAAGTCGGGGGACGGATTGTATCGAAACCTTTTAGGTTCGTTACAGTAGCCACTGCAAATTGATTTGTTCCTTTTGGATATAAAAATTATCTGATTTGATCCAGATTCAGCAATCTGATAGATATGGTATTATCTATGATTCTGCGTTTTTAGTTTTCTCGAATGTGCAATATTGTGGATGCAACAGATTTTCGTCCTTTGTGGGTCGGAAGGAGGTGGGGCGAAATTCTGAGATATACGTTTTATAGTGAGATCTAACAGGAGTGCGGATACCAAATTTGGTTACTCTAGCCTTAATAGTCTCTGAGATTTGTGTATGTCCCAGATTTTCGTCCTTTGCGGGGGCGGAAGGGGGTGTGGCGAAATTTGGACACGAAACGGTCAAGGTCCGATATCACAGGAGTGTGGATACCAAATTTGGTTACTCTGGCTCTTATAGGTTCTGAGATCCTTGAACTCATATTTTGCAATTGGCATTGGCCCCCTTTGCGGGGCGGAAGGGGGTGTGGCGAAATTTGGACACGAAACGGTCAAGGTCAGACGGACAGACGGACAGACAGACATGGCTCGATCGACTCGGCTATTGATGCTGATCAAGAGTATATATACTTTATGGGGTCGGAAACGATTCCTTCTGGACGTTACACACATCCACTTTTACCACAAATCTAATATACCCCAATACTCATTTTGAGTATCGGGTATAATTACCAATACGTACCTAAAACGTACTCACCTGACACGCCATCGACAGAGCTACCCCACCAGCAGTTGCCACGACAAATAGATCATACAGTTGCTGCTAATTTGACGAAATTTTTAGAGTATATTGACGACGCTCCTGACAATACATCGCACAGATCCAAAGAAGCCACTGAAATAAAACTATATTACGTCAATTCGCATACCAACAAAATATGGACAAAACTCACAATAATCACACGAACCTGCCACGCTTCCGACAGATCTGCCACTCCAGCAGCTGCCCCGTCATCAACACCAGACATTTGATGCCAGTTGGATTTTTAGGATTTATTGACGACGCTCCTGACAATCCACTGCACAAGTCCACAGCAGCCACTGTAAACAAACCAAAAATGTAAACAAACAAAATGGTCAAAACTTACACAATACATACGTACCTGCCACGCCTCCGACAGAGCTGCCTCTCCAGCAGTTGCCACACCAAATTCACCATCCACTTTCTGCCAATTGGACGAAGTTTGAGGACTCGTGGATGACGCCTCTGCCATTCAACACAAAATTCCGAGCAGCCACTGTAAATAAACAAAACGAGGGGGAACGTTGTGAGTTGCTGCGGACACCGCAACTCTACAGTTATACCCGATACTAAGTCAGTATGGCTCTCCTCCGGCAGACGGCGCTAATATTAAACGACACGACAAAGAGTGCGTGCGAGAGAGACAGAAAATCAGTCTGAGCGTGACGTCGGGCGCTGCGTAGCCACTGAAAATTGTTATACCCGATACGCAAAATGAGTATTGGGGTATATTAGATTTGTGGTAAAAGTGGATGTGTGTAACGTCCAGAAGGAATCGTTTCCGACCCTATAAAGTATATATATTCTTGATCAGCATCAATAGCCGAGTCGATTGAGCCCTGTCTGTCTGTCCGTCCGTCCGTCTGTCCGTCTGTCCGTCCCCTTCAGCGCCTAATTCTCAAAGACTATAAGAGCTAGAGCAACGATGTTTTGGATCCAGACTTCTGTGATATGTCACTGCTCCAAAAATATTTCAAAACTTTGCCCCGCCCACTTCCGCCCCCACAAAGGGCGAAAATCTGTGGCATCCACAATTTCGACGATACGAGAAAACTAAAAACGCAGAATCGTAGAAGATGACTATATCTTCTAGAGTGCAAAATCTGAACCAGATCGTATAATTATTATAGCCAGAATCACGAAAACAATTTCACTCTTTCTCGCTCTGTCTCACTCTAACACACAGGTTTCATGGTCGGTTTTGCCAATTGCAAAATATGAGTTCAAGGATCTCAGAACCCATAAGAGCTAGAGCAACCAAATTTGGTATCCACACTCCTGTGATATCGGACCTTGACCGTTTCGTGTCCAAATTTCGCCAAACCCCCTTCCGCCCCCGCAAAGGACGAAAATCTGGGGCAACCACAAATCTCAGAGACTATTAAGGCTAGAGTAACCAAATTTGGTATCCGCACTTCTGTTAGATCTCACTATAAAACGTATATCTCAGAATTTCGCCCCACCCCCATCCGCCCCCACAAAGGACGAAAATCTGTTGCATCCACAATATTGCAGATTTGAAAAAACTAAAAACGCAGAATCATAGATAATGACCATATCTATCAGATTGCTGAATCTGTATCAGATCAGATCATTTTTATAGCCAAAAGGAACAAATCAATTTGCAGTGGCTACGCAGCGCCCGACGTCACGCTCAAACTGATTTTCTGTCTCTCTCGCACACACTGTTTGTCGTGTCGCTTAATATTAGCGGCGTCTGCCGGAGGAGAGCCATACTGACTTAGTATCGGGTATAACCGTAGAGTTGCGGTGTCCGCAGCAACTCACAACGTTCCCCCTCGTTATACCCGATACTCAAAATGAGTATTGGGGTATATTAGATTTGTGGTGAAAGTGGATGTGTGTAACGTCCAGAAGGAATCGTTTCCGACCCTATAAAGTATATATATTCTTGATCAGCATCAATAGCCGAGTCGATTGAGCCCTGTCTGTCTGTCCGTCCGTCCGTCTGTCCGTCTGTCCGTCCCCTTCAGCGCCTAATGCTCAAAGACTATAAGAGCTAGAACAACGATGTTTTGGATCCAGACTTCTGTGATATGTCACTGCTCCAAAAATATTTCAAAACTTTGCCCCGCCCACTTCCGCCCCCACAAAGGGCGAAAATCTGTGGCATCCACAATTTTGACGATACGAGAAAACTAAAAACGCAGAATCGTAGAAGATGACTATATCTTCTAGAGTGCAAAATCTGAACCAGATCGTATAATTATTATAGCCAGAATCACGAAAACAATTTCACTCTTTCTCGCTCTGTCTCACTCTAACACACAGGTTTCATGGTCGGTTTTGCCAATTGCAAAATATGAGTTCAAGGATCTCAGAACCTATAAAAGCCAGAGCAACCAAATTTGGTATCCACACTCCTGTGATATCGAACCTTGACCGTTTCATGTCCAAATTTCGCCACACCCCCTTCCGCCCCCGCAAAGGACGAAAATCTGAGGCAACCACAAATCTCAGAGACTATTAAGGCTAGAGTAACCAAATTTGGTACACACACTCCTTTAAGATGTCACTATAAAACGTATATCTCAGAATTTCGCCCCACCCCCTTCCGCCCCCACAAAGGACGAAAATCTGTTGCATCCACAATATTGCAGATTTGAGAAAACTAAAAACGCAGAATCATAGATAATGACCATATCTATTAGATTGCTGAATCTGGATCAGATCAGATCATTTTTATAGCCAAAAGGAACAAATCAATTTGCAGTGGCTACGCAGCGCCCGACGTCACGCTCAGACTGATTTTCTGTCTCTCTCGCACGCACTCTTTGTCGTGTCGTTAAATATTAGCGGCGTCTGCCGGAGGAGAGCCATACTGACTTAGTATCGGGTATAACTGTAGAGTTGCGGTGTCCGCAGCAACTCACAACGTTCCCCCTCGTTTTTATACCCGATACTCAAAATGAGTATTGGGGTATATTAGATTTGTGGTGAAAGTGGATGTGTGTAACGTCCAGAAGGAATCGTTTCCGACCCTATAAAGTATATATATTCTTGATCAGCATCAATAGCCGAGTCGATTGAGCCCTGTCTGTCTGTCCGTCCGTCCGTCTGTCCGTCTGTCCGTCTGTCCGTCCCCTTCAGCGCCTAATGCTCAAAGACTATAAGAGCTAGAACAACGATGTTTTGGATCCAGACTTCTGTGATATGTCACTGCTCCAAAAATATTTCAAAACTTTGCCCCGCCCACTTCCGCCCCCACAAAGGGCGAAAATCTGTGGCATCCACAATTTTGACGATACGAGAAAACTAAAAACGCAGAATCGTAGAAGATGACTATATCTTCTAGAGTGCAAAATCTGAACCAGATCGTATAATTATTATAGCCAGAATCACGAAAACAATTTCACTCTTTCTCGCTCTGTCTCACTCTAACACACAGGTTTCATGGTCGGTTTTGCCAATTGCAAAATATGAGTTCAAGGATCTCAGAACCTATAAAAGCCAGAGCAACCAAATTTGGTATCCACACTCCTGTGATATCGAACCTTGACCGTTTCATGTCCAAATTTCGCCACACCCCCTTCCGCCCCCGCAAAGGACGAAAATCTGAGGCAACCACAAATCTCAGAGACTATTAAGGCTAGAGTAACCAAATTTGGTACACACACTCCTTTAAGATGTCACTATAAAACGTATATCTCAGAATTTCGCCCCACCCCCTTCCGCCCCCACAAAGGACGAAAATCTGTTGCATCCACAATATTGCAGATTTGAGAAAACTAAAAACGCAGAATCATAGATAATGACCATATCTATTAGATTGCTGAATCTGGATCAGATCAGATCATTTTTATAGCCAAAAGGAACAAATCAATTTGCAGTGGCTACGCAGCGCCCGACGTCACGCTCAGACTGATTTTCTGTCTCTCTCGCACGCACTCTTTGTCGTGTCGTTTAATATTAGCGGCGTCTGCCGGAGGAGAGCCATACTGACTAAGTATCGGGTATAACTCTAGAGTTGCGGTGTCCGCAGCAACTCACAACGTTCCCCCTCGTTTTTTTAATTTTTGCGGGCAATTGACATTAACATGGTTCTAACAGACGTTTGACATGGAACATAAATTAACATCTGGCAGCCCTAATTTGTCATTCACAAGATTTGACGTACATTAATAGAAACAGGTGGTCACAAAGAGATAAGTATTGGACAAATTGCAACATTAATGACATTTATAGACTATTTTAATTCTATGTATTTTCTATTTCAGGTACTGGAGGAACATCGTCGTCGTCGGGAGCAGAGTGGATGGCACAGGGCGCATCCGCCTCAGCGCTGGATGTGCACATGTGATTGATGCAGCAGAACACGCATCTGCGGCATCGGAATTGGCGGAGACTTGAACTTGGAGTTGGCGTGCACGGTGATGGTAAATAGCGAGCGACTCTGGTCCGGCCGCCCACGTTGCTTCTGCCTGGAGATCTGGAGATTGGCACTGGTCCGGCCAACCGAGATGCGTCGACCAACAGAATTGGCTGAGGACGAACGTGATTTGGCTGCATCCGAGTGGCTGCTGGTCCGGACACCCAGGATGCACTGTCGATGGAGATGTCGCTCTGGCCAGTGTCATCTGTAGTGGCTGGCCTCGTCGTTGGATTGCTGCCGTTTTGTGATGATGGCGTGACGTCACGGCCATCAGTTGGCGGCAGCATAATCGGAGCCTCCATATTAGGCACAACTTGCAACAAAATGTTGCGGTTAGTGGCGAGGCAGCTTCTGGAGAGGCTGATCTGTGTAGTGGCAGGTAAGTGTGATTAGTGAGCGTATTGGCAATTTGGTGTTGATGCGTGAATTGATGATTTTTCTTCTTTTTTCAGTGGCAGCCTGTGGACCTGGATGTTGTTGGCGACGGCGATATGGACTCCAAATTTCGCCCATTTGGCAGGAAAAGGGTGGCGAAATTGACGTGACAGCTGCTGGAGGGGCAGCTCTGTCGGTAGACTGGCAGGTAAGTATGTTTTATGTGCGTTTTGACCATTTTGCGTAGATGTGCGAATTGACGTTTTTTGTTTATTTACAGTGGCTGCTCAGAATTTTGTGTTGAATGGCGTCATCCACGAGTCCGCAAACTTCGTCCAATTGGCAGAAAGTGGATGGTGAATTTGGTGTGGCAACTGCTGGAGAGGCAGCTCTGTCGGAGGAGTGGCAGGTACGTATGTATTGTGTAAGTTTTTACCATTTTGTGTTGATGTGTGTATTGACGACATTTTTGGTTTGTTTACAGGGGCTGCTGTGGACTTGTGCAGTGTCAGGAGCGTCGTCAATAAATCCTAAAAATCCAACTGGCATCAAATGTCTGGTGTTGATGACGGGGCAGCTGCTGGAGTGGCAGATCTGTCGGAAGCGTGGCAGGTTCGTGTTATTATTGTGAGTTTTGTCCATATTTTGTTGGTATGCGAATTGACGAAATATAGTTTTATTTCAGTGGCTTCTTTGGATCTGTGCGATGTATTGTCAGGAGCGTCGTCAATATATTCAAAAAATTTCGTCAAATTAGCAGCAAATGTATGATCTATTTGTCGTGGCAACTGCTGGTGGGGCAGCTCTGTCGATGGCGTGTCAGGTGAGTACGTTTTAGGTACGTATTGGTCATTTTTCGTTGTTATGTGAGTTAATGTTTTCCATCTGTTTGTAGTGGCTGCCTCAGGACCGACTTTTGGGCTCATCAATAGACGTTGTCAGAGTAGAAGCTACCGTAGGCGTCTATGATCTCCACTGGTCGTCGCCATCGTCACTGAGTGCTTCGCAGTCCATATCAGAGACGGCGTCAGATTGAGTGTTGGCTGCTGCTGCTGGTGTCTGTGATGGCGGATTGGCCACTGCTGAGCCACTGCCCTTTGCTTCAGTCAGGTTTGTAATTAGTGTGGTGAGTTCTTGCAGTCTTTTCTCTAGATTTTCAATTTTATTGGCATACTCTTTTAGCATTTCCACACACTTGCCATCGCATTGGGCGGCTGGCTGCTGCTGGGGATTACTCGGTGTCTGCTGTGGCTGGGATTGATGGCTGCGATGCTGGTGCTGCTGCTGATGCTGCCGGCCCAAATTGTGATCGCGCTTCTGTTGTTGCTGAATGTGGAGTGTCTGCTTTTGTTGTTTCTGCTGCTCGTCCCTGAGCTTCTGCTGGACCTTGGCCAGGTGGTTTTCAGCCGGATTGGCTTGAGCTCCACGGCTAGCGGGTGTTGGGCGTTGCTGCTACTGCTGGTGTTAGTGCTGCTGGTTTCGCCCCCTGTTTGCCGCTTAAATGCTGCTGCTGTTGGTGTTCTGGCCGGATCTTTTGAGATGGCTGCTGCTGCTGCTCAGCATTCCCAGACCGCACCACTCGGTTGTAGGAAGGCCTGCCATTGCCTCTGGTGTTTGTGTTTGCTGGTTGGTGTTGATGGTGGTGGGATTGGCGGTTCGGCTGCTGCGTTTGTGGATGTTGGTCTTCGATTGGCTGCTGTGGCTGCTGGCGTTGCTGTTGGTAATGCTGCTGACGCTGCTCAGCAATGAGTCGATTCGCCCTCAATTTACCTCGAGCCATTTTAAATTCGTCGCATCCTTTATAGCAGCTGACATCAGAGCCACTGCAGTTGGCGCATTTCGGGGCTACATTCCTTGGCTTACGGCATGCCGTAGTGGGGTGCTCCGCCGCGGACTTCATGCAACGGTAAGGCCGTCTGCAGTAGTTCTTCGTGTGCCCAAATACCTGGCAACGATGACATTGGGCTGGGTCTCGCGGCTTAGATTGTCGCTCGATCGCAAAGCGTTGGCTGGACATTTGTTTTACTGTCAGGATCCCCTCATGACCGCCGTCCTTCATGGGCTCCGCTGTATCTGTTTTTCACCACTCGGATGAACCGAGTGGTATACCCCAGCTGCTTAAGCTCCTCTGTTACCCAGTCGCATGGTGTGGAGTGGTGCAGATTTCGGATGACCACCCTGAACCCCTTGGCGCTACGAGGCTGGTTGGTGTGGAGGTGAATGTCTTCATCAGCAAGGCCGTTCAGGATTGCGTTGTGAGTGTCCATGTCCACGGATTGGACTCTGAGCCCACCATTGGCCATGGCTTTGGTCGAGAATTTCCCTATCTTTTAGGTTGCTGTTGAGCTTATTGATAAGGGGGACTTCCGTCACCAGGGGCAGGAAGAGTGAAGGGGCCCTGGTGTCAGGTAATGGTAGTGGTCCGGGCATTGCAAGCAGATTGGCTGGTTGCTGATGCTGTTGATGTTGATATTGTTGTTGCTGCGGCTGTGGGCGTTCGGTCTCCGTCTCCATCTATTGCTGTTGCTGTTCCCTCTGCTGCTCATTTGCGGGTGGCGAGCTTCTTTGGACTGAAACAGGCGCCGGCTCTTGCTCAGTTTGGAGCTCAAGCTGGCGGGCCTCCTGGTGCAGTCTTTTGGCAAAGCCGCTTTTGAATAGCGGCGTTGCTATTGGCAGAAATGTAATTTCTTCATCATCTGTATCCGTATCGATCGCCGTGCATCTCCGTTTGAGCGGCGATCGATAGGATGAGTCCGTTATTTGCTCCTTTGTTAAGGGGGTCAGTGGCAGGAGCATAGGGTGCTTATTACCCATTAGCGGGGGCACACAGGTAAGCCATTCGTTTACCAATTTTGAGTTGGTATTAAGCCTTGTCGGTGTAATTTGTACGTCTGCTTGTGTCATTATGGGTAATAGGCATTTTCTGCTCCGTCTAGTATTGGCTTCAAGTGTCGTCAATTGTTGTTGTTTATATTTGTCATTTCTTTGCTGCTGCTGCTGCTGCTGCTGCTGCTGCTGCTGCTGCTGCTGGTCATTTGTTGTTTTTGCATGCCGATTTGAGGTTCGGCGTCGGTCAATGTATTGGTGTTGGTGTAGGTCTGGCAGCTGGCTTTGTTGTTGTTATTGTTTTTGTTTGTGTTACGTTTTGCGTTCTGCTTCTGGTTAGTCGGGGAGAGAGGGAGAGCATCTCTCTTTTTGGCTTGTGGGAATGTATGTGTACGTTTTGGTTCTTGTTTCGATGCGTTTGGCGGCAAACGTTTGTTGGGCTTTAGAGTAGCGGCTGCCTGGATTTGAGTGCAATGCCTGGTCGCTGGCTGTTTGGCGCGAACTCAAAGGGGCTTGGCACTTGTTGTTGTGCGAATTGATGTGCTCGTTAGTAAGAGCGAGAGTGCCGCTATTTCGGCCTGCCTTTGCGGTTTTTGGCGGCGTCCCTGCCTGACTGTGTGTTAGTGTGTGGGTGATGACGTCATTTCTGGCTAGGATTGGCGGCTCAATTTGATCGCGGAGGCCCCTGTCCCTGAAGCGTCGGTCGAATTCGATCACCGTCCTCTCGAGTGAGCTCACTGGGGAGTCCATCTCCGCCAGCTTCGCATCCCCCTCGGAGTCGAGCATCGACTCGTAGTGGGACCGACCATGGGGTTTGGTGGACACATCAGGGTCAGAGGAATGGGACACGCACTCACCGCCCTCGGCAGATGTCTGTGTAGCCGGATTGTCCATGGGGAGCGTCGTCAGATTTGGAGCAACTGCATACTGGCCTGGTCCAGTGGCGTCAATTGAGATGGTTTTCCTCATCTTTATGGTCTGCTGCTTGGTTCTGCTGCGTGGTCGAGATGGGAAAAAATGGCTTCCATTTCCACTGGCGTCGGCTTTATATTGTTTGTTATATTGTTTTGTATTGGCACAATTGTTTATTAATTAATGTTCTTAGTCCCGATCAACATATATTTATCCACGCACAATGCCCGACAAAACACAAAACAAACGAGGGGGAACGTTGTGAGTTGCTGCGGACACCGCAACTCTACAGTTATACCCGATACTAAGTCAGAATGGCTCTCCTCCGGCAGACGGCGCTAATATTAAACGACACGACAAAGAGTGCGTGCGAGAGAGACAGAAAATCAGTCTGAGCGTGACGTCGGGCGCTGCGTACCCACTGCAAATTGATTTGTTCCTTATGGCTATAAAAATGATCTGATCTGATCCAGATTCAGCAATCTGATAGATATGGTCATTATCTATGATTCTGCGATTCTGTTTTCTCTTCTGTTTGATTTAGTTTTCTCAAAACTGCAATATTGTGGATACAACAGATTTTCGTCCTTTGTGTGGGCGGAAGGGGGTGGGGCGAAATTTTGAGATATACGTTTTATAGTGAGATCTAACAGGAGTGCGGATAATAAATTTGGTTACTCTTGCTTTAATAGTCTCTGAGATTTGTGAATATCCCCAGATTTGCACCCTTTGCGGGGGCGTAAGGGGGTGAGGCGAAATTTTGAAACAAACTCGTCTCGGTCCGATATATTAGGAGTGTGGATACCAAATTTGGTTGCACTAGCTTTTATAGTCTCTGAGATCTAGGCGCTAATGTGGATACTAAATTTGGTTACTCTAGCTTTAATAGTCTCTGAGATTTGTGAATATCCCCAGATTTGCATCCCTTGCGGGGGCGGAAGGGGGTGTGGCGAAGTTTTGAAACAAACTCGTCTCGGTCCGATATATTAGGAGTGTGGATACCAAATTTGGTTGCACTAGCTTTTATAGTCTCTAAGATCTAGGCGCTAATGTTTTACTCTAAGCAAAGCCGCCTATGCTACGTTTGTGTTAGAGAGAGACAGGGCGAGAAAAAATGAAATTGTTTTCTTGATGCTGGCTATAATAATAATACGATCCAATTCAGATTCTGCAGTCTAAAAGTTATGGTCATTCTCTACGATTCTGCGATTTGGTTTTATCGTATCTTTAAAAATGTGGATGCCACAGATTTTCGTCCTTTGTGGGGGAGAAAGTGGGCGGGGCAGGGTTTTGAAATATTTTTGTAGCAGTGACATATCACAGAAGTCTGGATCCATAACATCGTTGCTCTAGCTCTTATAGTCTTTGAGCATTAGGCGCTGAAGGGGACGGACAGACGGACGGACGGACAGACGGACAGACAGACATGGCTCAATCGACTCGGCTATTGATGCTGATCAAGAATATATATACTTTATGGGGTCGGAAACGATTCCTTCTGGACGTTACACACATCCACTTTTACCACAAATCTAATATACCCCAATACTCATTTTGAGTATCGGGTATAATTACCAATACGTACCTAAAACGTACTCACCTGACACGCCATCGACAGAGCTACCCCACCAGCAGTTGCCACGACAAATAGATCATACATTTGCTGCTAATTTGACGAAATTTCTAGAGAATATTGACGACGCTCCTGACAATACATCGCACAGATCCAAAGAAGCCACTGAAATAAAACTATATTACGTCAATTCGCATACCAACAAAATATGGACAAAACTCACAATAATCACACGAACCTGCCACGCTTCCGACAGATCTGCCACTCCAGCAGCTGCCCCGTCATCAACACCAGACATTTGATGCCAGTTGGATTTTTAGGATTTATTGACGACGCTCCTGACAATCCACTGCACAAGTCCACAGCAGCCACTGTAAACAAACCAAAAATGTCGTCAATACACACATCAACACAAAATGGTCAAAACTTACACAATACATACGTACCTGCCACGCCTCCGACAGAGCTGCCTCTCCAGCAGTTGCCACACCAAATTCACCATCCACTTTCTGCCAATTGGACGAAGTTTGAGGACTCGTGGATGACGCCTCTGCCATTCAACACAAAATTCCGAGCAGCCACTGTAAATAAACAAAACGAGGGGGAACGTTGTGAGTTGCTGCGGACACCGCAACTCTACAGTTATACCCGATACTAAGTCAGTATGGCTCTCCTCCGGCAGACGACGGTAATACTAAACGACACGACAAAGAGTGCGTGCGAGAGAGACAGAAAATCAGTCTGAGCGTGACGTCGGGCGCTGGGTAGCCACTGAAAATTGTTTTTTTTTCTTTTCGGCTATAAAAATTATCCTATCTGATCCAACTTCAGCAACTGGATAGATATGGTCATTCTCTATGATTCTGCGTTTTTAGTTTTCTCGAATCTGCAATATTGTGGATGCAACAGATTCTCGTCCTTTGTGGGGGCGGAAGGGGGTGGGGCGAAATTCTGAGATATACGTTGTATAGTGAGATCTAACAGAAGTGCGGATACCAAATTTGGTTACTCTAGCCTTAATAGTCTCTGAGATTTGTGTTTGCCCAAGATTTTCGTCCATTGCGGGGGCGTAAGGGGGTGTGGCGAAATTTTGAAACAAACTCGTCTCGGTCCGATATATTAGGAGTGTGGATACCAAATTTGGTTGCTCTAGCTTTTATAGTCTCTGGGATCTAGGCGCTAATGTTTTACTCTAAGCAAAGCCGCCTATGCTACGTGTGTGTTAGAGAGAGACAGGGCGAGAAAAAATGAATTTGATTTCTTGATGCTGGCTATAATAATAATACGATCCAATTCAGATTCTGCAGTCTAAAAGATATGGTCATTCTCTACGATTCAGCGTTTTTTGTTTTCTCGTATCTTTAAAATTGTGGATGCCACAGATTTTCGCCCTTTGTGGGGGCGGAAGTGGGCGGGGCGAAGTTTTGAAATATTTTTGTAGCAGTGACATATCACAGAAGTCTGGATCCAAAACATCGTTGCTCTAGCTCTTATAGTCTTTGAGCACTAGGCGCTGAAGGGGACGGACAGACGGACGGACGGACAGACGGACAGACAGACATGGTTCAATCGACTCGGCTATTGATGCTGATCAAGAATATATATACTTTATGGGGTCGGAAACGATTCCTTCTGGACGTTACACACATCCACTTTTACCACAAATCTAATATACCCCAATACTCATTTTAAGTATCGGGTATAAAAACACAAGTCTTTTTTTATACCCGATACTCAAAATGATATATATATATATATATATATATTCTTGATCAGCAACAATAGCCGAGTCGATTGAGCCCTGTCTGTCTGTCCGTCCGTCCGTCTGTCCGTCTGTCCGTCCGTCCGTCTGTCCGTCTGTCCGTCCCCTTCAGCGCCTAGTGCTCAAAGACTATAAGAGCTAGAGCAACGATGTTTTGGATACAGACTTCTGAGATATGTCACTGCTACAAAAATATTTCAAAACTTTGCCCCGCCCACTTCCGCCCCCACAAAAGACGAAAATATGTGGCATCCACAATTTCGACGATACGAGAAAACTAAAAACGCAGAATCGTAGAAGATGACTATATCTTCTAGAGTGCAAAATCTGAACCAGATCGTATAATTATTATAGCCAGAATCACGAAAACAATTTCACTCTTTATCGCTCTGTCTCACTCTAACACACAGGTTTCATGGTCGGTTTTGCCAATTGCAAAATATGAGTTCAAGGATCTCAGAACCCATAAGAGCTAGAGCAACCAAATTTGGTATCCACACTCCTGTGATATCGGACCTTGACCGTTTCGTGTCCAAATTTCGCCAAACCCCCTTCCGCCCCCGCAAAGGACGAAAATCTGGGGCAACCACAAATCTCAGAGACTATTAAGGCTAGAGTAACCAAATTTGGTATCCGCACTTCTGTTAGATCTCACTATAAAACGTATATCTCAGAATTTCGCCCCACCCCCATCCGCCCCCACAAAGGACGAAAATCTGTTGCATCCACAATATTGCAGATTTGAAAAAACTAAAAACGCAGAATCATAGATAATGACCATATCTATCAGATTGCTGAATCTGTATCAGATCAGATCATTTTTATAGTCAAAAGGAACAAATCAATTTGCAGTGGCTACGCAGCGCCCGACGTCACGCTCAAACTGATTTTCTGTCTCTTTCGCACACACTGTTTGTCGTGTCGCTTAATATTAGCGGCGTCTGCCGGAGGAGAGCCATACTGACTTAGTATCGGGTATAACCGTAGAGTTGCGGTGTCCGCAGCAACTCACAACGTTCCTCCTCGTTTTTATACCCGATACTCAAAATGAGTATTGGGGTATATTAGATTTGTGGTAAAAGTGGATGTGTGTAACGTCCAGAAGGAATCGTTTCCGACCCTATAAAGTATATATATTCTTGATCAGCATCAATAGCCGAGTCGATTGAGCCATGTCTGTCTGTCCGTCCGTCCGTCTGTCCGTCTGTCCGTCCGTCCGTCTGTCCGTCCCCTTCAGCGCCTAATGCTCAAAGACTATAAGAGCTAGAGCAACGATGTTTTGGATCCAGACTTCTGTGATATGTCACTGCTCCAGAAATATTTCAAAACTTTGCCCCGCCCACTTCCGCCCCCACAAAGGGCGAAAATCTGTGGCATCCACAATTTCGACGATACGAGAAAACTAAAAACGCAGAATCGTAGAAGATGACTATATCTTCTAGAGTGCAAAATCTGAACCAGATCGTATAATTATTACAGCCAGAATCACGAAAACAATTTCACTCTTTCTCGCTCTGTCTCACTCTAACACACAGGTTTCATGGTCGGTTTTGCCAATTGCAAAATATGAGTTCAAGGATCTCAGAACCCATAAGAGCTAGAGCAACCAAATTTGGTATCCACACTCCTGTGATATCGGACCTTGACCGTTTCGTGTCCCAATTTCGCCAAACCCCCTTCCGCCCCCGCAAAGGACGAAAATCTGGGGCAACCACAAATCTCAGAGACTATTAAGGCTAGAGTAACCAAATTTGGTATCCGCACTTCTGTTAGATCTCACTATAAAACGTATATCTCAGAATTTCGCCCCACCCCCATCCGCCCCCACAAAGGACGAAAATCTGTTGCATCCACAATATTGCAGATTTGAAAAAACTAAAAACGCAGAATCATAGATAATGACCATATCTATCAGATTGCTGAATCTGTATCAGATCAGATCATTTTTATAGTCAAAAGGAACAAATCAATTTGCAGTGGCTACGCAGCGCCCGACGTCACGCTCAAACTGATTTTCTGTCTCTCTCGCACACACTGTTTGTCGTGTCGCTTAATATTAGCGGCGTCTGCCGGAGGAGAGCCATACTGACTTAGCATCGGGTATAACCGTAGAGTTGCGGTGTCCGCAGCAACTCACAACGTTCCCCCTCGTTTTTTTAATTTTTGCGGGCAATTGACATTAACATGGTTCTAACAGACGTTTGACATGGAACATAAATTAACATCTGGCAGCCCTAATTTGTCATTCACAAGAATTGACGTACATTAATAGAAACAGGTGGTCACAAAGAGATAAGTATTGGACAAATTGCAACATTAATGACATTAATAGACTATTTTAATTCTATGTATTTTCTATTCCAGGTACTAGAGGAACATCGTCGTCGTCTGGAGAAGAGTGGATGGCACAGGGCGCATCCGCCGCAGCGGATGATGCAGCATCTGCGGCATCGGAATTGGCGGAGACTTGAACTTGGAGTTGGCGTGCACGGTGATGGTAAATAGCGAGCTACTCTGCTCCGGCTGCCCACGTTGCTTCTGCCTGGAGATCTGGAGATTGGCACTGGTCCGGCCAACCGAGATGCGTCGACCAACAGAATTGGCTGAGGACGAACGTGATTTGGCTGCATCCGAGTGGCTGCTGGTCCGGAAACCCAGGATGCACTGTCGATGGAGATGGCCCTCTGGTCAGTGTCATCTGTAGTGGCTGGCCTCGTCGTTGGATTGCTGCCGTTTTGTGATGATGGCGTGACGTCACGGCTATCAGTTGGCGGCAGCATAATCGGAGCCTCCAGATTGGGCACAACTTGCAACAAAATGTTGCGGTTAGTGGCGAGGCAGCTTCTGGAGAAGTTGATCTGTGTAGTGGCAGGTAAGTGTGATTAGTGAGAGTATTGGCTATTTTGTGTTGATGCGTGAATTGATGATTTTTCTTCTTTTTTCAGTGGCAGCCTGTGGACCTGGATGTTGTTGGCGACGGCGATATGGACTCCAAATTTCGCCCATTTGGCAGGAAAAGGGTGGCGAAATTGACGAGGCAGCTGCTGGAGGGGCAGCTCTGTCGGTGGACTGGCAGGTAAGTATGTTTTATGTGTGTTTTGACCATTTTGCGTAGATGTGCGAATTGACGTTTTTTGTTTATTTACAGTGGCTGCTCGGAATTTTGTGTTGAATGGGAGAGGCGTCATCCACGAGTCCTCAAACTTCGTCCAATTGGCAGAAAGTGGATGGTGAATTTGGTGTGGCAACTGCTGGAGAGGCAGCTCTGTCGGAGGCGTGGCAGGTACGTGTGATTATTGTGAGTTTAGTCTATATCAATGCCCTTGCTTCTGGTGCTTGTGTTTGCTGTCTGTTGTTGTTGCTGGGATTGGCGGTTCGGCTGCTGCGTTTGTGGACGTTGGTATTCGGTTGGCTGCTGTGGCTGCTGGCGTTGCTGTTGGTAATGCTGCTGACGCTGCTCAGCAATGAGTCGATTCGCCCTCAATTTACCTCGAGCCTTTTTAAATTCGTCGCATCCTTTATAGCAGCTGACATGAGAGCCACTGCAGTTGGCGCATTTCGGGGCTACATTCCTTGGCTTTCGGCATGCCGTAGTGGGGTGCTCCGCCGCGGTAGTTCTTCGTGTGCCCAAATGCCTGGCAACGATGACATTGGGCTGGGTCTCGCGGCTTAGATTGTCGCTCGATCGCAAAGCGTTGGCTGGACATTTGTTTTACTGTCAGGATCCCCTCATGACCGCTGTCCTTCATGGGCTCCGCTGTATCTGTTTTTCACCACTCGGATGAACCGAGTGGTATACCCCAGCTGCTTAAGCTCCTCTGTTACCCAGTCGCATGGTGTGGAGTGGTGCAGATTTCGGATGACCAACCTGAACCCCTTGGCGCTACGAGGCTGGTGGGTGTGGAGCTGAATGTCTTCATCAGCAAGGGCGTTCAGGATTGGACTCTGAGCCCACCATTGGCCATGGCTTTGGTCAAGAATTTCACTATCTTTTGGGTTGCTGTTGAGCTTATTGATAAGGGAGACTATTTCCGGCACCAGGGGCAGGAAGAGTGAAGGGGCCCTGGTGTCAGTTAATGGTAGTGGTCCGGGCATTGCAAGCAGATTGGCTGGTTGCTGATGCTGTTGTTGTTGATATTGTTGTTGCTGCGGCTGTGGGCGTTCGGTCTCCGTCTCCATCTGTTGCTGTTGCTGTTCCCTCTGCTGCTCATTTGCTTTTGAATAGCGGCGTTGCTATTGGCAGAAATGTAATTTCTTCATCATCTGTATCCGTATCGATCGCCGTGCATCTCCGTTTGAGAGGCGATCGATAGGATGAGTCCGTTATTTGCTCCTTTGTTAAGGGGGTCAGTGGCAGGGGCATAGGGTGCTCATTACCCATTAGCGGGGGGCACACAGGTAAGCCATTCGTTTACCAATTTTGAGTTGGTATTAAGCACTTTCCATTACCTGTATGTCGGCAATATTTGTGAAAGCTTGATTGACAACAATAATGTTTTTTATACCCGATACTCAAAATGAGTATTGGGGTATATTAGATTTGTGGTAAAAGTGGATGTGTGTAACGTCCAGAAGGAATCGTTTCCGACCCTATAAAGTATATATATTCTTGATCAGCATCAATAGCCGAGTCGATTGAGCCATGTCTGTCTGTCCGTCCGTCCGTCTGTCCGTCTGTCCGTCCGTCCGTCTGACCGTCTGTCCGTCTGTCCGTCCCCTTCAGCGCCTAATGCTCAAAGACTATAAGAGCTAGAGCAACGATGTTTTGGATCCAGACTTCTGTGATATGTCACTGCTCCAGAAATATTTCAAAACTTTGCCCCGCCCACTTCCGCTCCCACAAAGGGCGAAAATCTGTGGCATCCACAATTTCGACGATACGAGAAAACTAAAAACGCAGAATCGTAGAAGATGATTCTTCTAGAGTGCAAAATCTGAACCAGATCGTATAATTATTACAGCCAGAATCACGAAAACAATTTCACTCTTTCTCGCTCTGTCTCACTCTAACACACAGGTTTCATGGTCGGTTTTGCCAATTGCAAAATATGAGTTCAAGGATCTCAGAACCCATAAGAGCTAGAGCAACCAAATTTGGTATCCACACTCCTGTGATATCGGACCTTGACCGTTTCGTGTCCAAATTTCGCCAAACCCCCTTCCGCCCCCGCAAAGGACGAAAATCTGGGGCAACCACAAATCTCAGAGACTATTAAGGCTAGAGTAACCAAATTTGGTATCCGCACTTCTGTTAGATCTCACTATAAAACGTCGCTTAATATTAGCGGCGTCTGCCGGAGGAGAGCCATACTGACTTAGTATCGGGTATAACCGTAGAGTTGCGGTGTCCGCAGCAACTCACAACGTTCCCCCTCGTTATACCCGATACTCAAAATGAGTATTGGGGTATATTAGATTTGTGGTAAAAGTGGATGTGTATAACGTCCAGAAGGAATCGTTTCCGACCCTATAAAGTATATATATTCTTGATCAGCATCAATAGCCGAGTCGATTGAGCCCTGTCTGTCTGTCCGTCCGTCCGTCTGTCCGTCTGTCCGTCCCCTTCAGCGCCTAATGCTCAAAGACTATAAGAGCTAGAGCAACGATGTTTTGGATCCAGACTTCTGTGATATGTCACTGCTCCAAAAATATTTCAAAACTTTGCCCCGCCCACTTCCGCCCCCACAAAGGGCGAAAATCTGTGGCATCCACAATTTCGACGATACGAGAAAACTAAAAAGAATCATAGAAGATGACTATATCTTCTAGAGTGCAAAATCTGAACCAGATCGTTTAATTATTACAGCCAGAATCACGAAAACAATTTCACTCTTTCTCGCTCTGTCTCACTCTAACACACAGGTTTCATGGTCGGTTTTGCCAATTGCAAAATATGAGTTCAAGGATCTCAGAACCTATAAAAGCCAGAGCAACCAAATTTGGTATCCACACTCCTGTGATATCGGACCTTGACCGTTTCCTGTCCAAATTTCGCCACACCCCCTTCCGCCCCCGCAAAGGACGAAAATCTGAGGCAACCACAAATCTCAGAGACTATTAAGGCTAGAGTAACCAAATTTGGTACACACACTCCTTTAAGATGTCACTATCAAACGTATATCTCAGAATTTCGCCCCACCCCCATCCGCCCCCACAAAGGACGAAAATCTGTTGCATCCACAATATTGCAGATTTGAAAAAACTAAAAACGCAGAATCATAGATAATGACCATATCTATCAGATTGCTGAATCTGTATCAGATCAGATCATTTTTATAGTCAAAAGGAACAAATCAATTTCCAGTGGCTACGCAGCGCCCGACGTCACGCTCAGACAGATTTTCTGTCTCTCTCGCACGCACTCTTTGTCGTGTCGTTAAATATTAGCGGCGTCTGCCGGAGGAGAGCCATACTGACTTAGTATCGGGTATAACCGTAGAGTTGCGGTGTCCGCAGCAACTCACAACGTTCCCCCTCTTTATACCCGATACTCAAAATGAGTATTGGGGTATATTAGATTTGTGGTAAAAGTGGATGTGTGTAACGTCCAGAAGGAATCGTTTCCGACCCCATAAAGTATATATATTCTTGATCAGCATCAATAGCCGAGTCGATTGAGCCATGTCTGTCTGTCCGTCTGTCCGTCTGTCCGTCTGTCCGTCCGTCCGTCTGTCCGTCTGTCCGTCTGTCCGTCTGTCCGTCCCCTTCAGCGCCTAATGCTCAAAGACTATAAGAGCTAGAGCAACGATGTTTTGGATCCAGACTTCTGTGATATGTCACTGCTCCAAAAATATTTCAAAACTTTGCCCCGCCCACTTCCGCCCCCACAAAGGGCGAAAATCTGTGGCATCCACAATTTCGACGATACGAGAAAACTAAAAACGCAGAATCGTAGAAGATGACTATATCTTACAGAGTGCAAAATCTGAACCAGATCGTATAATTATTACAGCCAGAATCACGAAAACAATTTCACTCTTTCTCGCTCTGTCTCACTCTAACACACAGGTTTCATGGTCGGTTTTGCCAATTGCAAAATATGAGTTCAAGGATCTCAGAACCTATAAAAGCCAGAGCAACCAAATTTGGTATCCACACTCCTGTGATATCGGACCTTGACCGTTTCCTGTCCAAATTTCGCCACACCCCCTTCCGCCCCCGCAAAGGACGAAAATCTGAGGCAACCACAAATCTCAGAGACTATTAAGGCTAGAATAACCAAATTTGGTACACACACTCCTTTAAGATGTCACTATAAAACGTATATCTCAGAATTTCGCCCCACCCCCATCCGCCCCCACAAAGGACGAAAATCTGTTGCATCCACAATATTGCAGATTCGAGAAAACTAAAAACGCAGAATCATAGATAATGACCATATCTATTAGATTGCTGAATCTGGATCAGATCAGATCATTTTTATAGCCAAAAGGAACAAATCAATTTGCAGTGGCTACGCAGCGCCCGACGTCACGCTCAGACTGATTTTCTGTCTCTCTCGCACGCACTCTTTGTCGTGTCGTTTAATATTAGCGTCTGCCGGAGGAGAGCCATACTGACTTAGTATCGGGTATAACTGTAGAGTTGCGGTGTCCGCAGCAACTCACAACGTTCCCCCTCGTTTTTTTTTAATTTTTGCGTGCAATTGACATTAACATCGTTCTAACAGACGTTTGACATGGAACATAAATTAACATCTGGCAGCCCTAATTTGTCATTCACAAGAATTGACGTACATTAATAGAAACAGGTGGTCACAAAGAGATAAGTATTGGACAAATTGCAACATTAATGACATTAATAGACTATTTTAATTCTATGTATTTTCTATTCCAGGTACTAGAGGAACATCGTCGTCGTCTGGAGAAGAGTGGATGGCACAGGGCGCATCCGCCGCAGCGGATGATGCAGCATCTGCGGCATCGGAATTGGCGGAGACTTGAACTTGGAGTTGGCGTGCACGGTGATGGTAAATAGCGAGCTACTCTGCTCCGGCTGCCCACGTTGCTTCTGCCTGGAGATCTGGAGATTGGCACTGGTCCGGCCAACCGAGATGCGTCGACCAACAGAATTGGCTGAGGACGAACGTGATTTGGCTGCATCCGAGTGGCTGCTGGTCCGGAAACCCAGGATGCACTGTCGATGGAGATGGCCCTCTGGTCAGTGTCATCTGTAGTGGCTGGCCTCGTCGTTGGATTGCTGCCGTTTTGTGATGATGGCGTGACGTCACGGCTATCAGTTGGCGGCAGCATAATCGGAGCCTCCAGATTGGGCACAACTTGCAACAAAATGTTGCGGTTAGTGGCGAGGCAGCTTCTGGAGAGGTTGATCTGTGTAGTGGCAGGTAAGTGTGATTAGTGAGAGTATTGGCTATTTTGTGTTGATGCGTGAATTGATGATTTTTCTTCTTTTTTCAGTGGCAGCCTGTGGACCTGGATGTTGTTGGCGACGGCGATATGGACTCCAAATTTCGCCCATTTGGCAGGAAAAGGGTGGCGAAATTGACGAGGCAGCTGCTGGAGGGGCAGCTCTGTCGGTGGACTGGCAGGTAAGTATGTTTTATGTGTGTTTTGACCATTTTGCGTAGATGTGCGAATTGACGTTTTTTGTTTATTTACAGTGGCTGCTCGGAATTTTGTGTTGAATGGGAGAGGCGTCATCCACGAGTCCTCAAACTTCGTCCAATTGGCAGAAAGTGGATGGTGAATTTGGTGTGGCAACTGCTGGAGAGGCAGCTCTGTCGGAGGCGTGGCAGGTACGTGTGATTATTGTGAGTTTAGTCTATATCAATGCCCTTGCTTCTGGTGCTTGTGTTTGCTGTCTGTTGTTGTTGCTGGGATTGGCGGTTCGGCTGCTGCGTTTGTGGACGTTGGTATTCGGTTGGCTGCTGTGGCTGCTGGCGTTGCTGTTGGTAATGCTGCTGACGCTGCTCAGCAATGAGTCGATTCGCCCTCAATTTACCTCGAGCCTTTTTAAATTCGTCGCATCCTTTATAGCAGCTGACATGAGAGCCACTGCAGTTGGCGCATTTCGGGGCTACATTCCTTGGCTTTCGGCATGCCGTAGTGGGGTGCTCCGCCGCGGTAGTTCTTCGTGTGCCCAAATGCCTGGCAACGATGACATTGGGCTGGGTCTCGCGGCTTAGATTGTCGCTCGATCGCAAAGCGTTGGCTGGACATTTGTTTTACTGTCAGGATCCCCTCATGACCGCTGTCCTTCATGGGCTCCGCTGTATCTGTTTTTCACCACTCGGATGAACCGAGTGGTATACCCCAGCTGCTTAAGCTCCTCTGTTACCCAGTCGCATGGTGTGGAGTGGTGCAGATTTCGGATGACCAACCTGAACCCCTTGGCGCTACGAGGCTGGTGGGTGTGGAGCTGAATGTCTTCATCAGCAAGGGCGTTCAGGATTGGACTCTGAGCCCACCATTGGCCATGGCTTTGGTCAAGAATTTCACTATCTTTTGGGTTGCTGTTGAGCTTATTGATAAGGGAGACTATTTCCGACACCAGGGGCAGGAAGAGTGAAGGGGCCCTGGTGTCAGTTAATGGTAGTGGTCCGGGCATTGCAAGCAGATTGGCTGGTTGCTGATGCTGTTGTTGTTGATATTGTTGTTGCTGCGGCTGTGGGCGTTCGGTCTCCGTCTCCATCTGTTGCTGTTGCTGTTCCCTCTGCTGCTCATTTGCTTTTGAATAGCGGCGTTGCTATTGGCAGAAATGTAATTTCTTCATCATCTGTATTCGTATCGATCGCCGTGCATCTCCGTTTGAGAGGCGATCGATAGGATGAGTCCGTTATTTGCTCCTTTGTTAAGGGGGTCAGTGGCAGGGGCATAGGGTGCTCATTACCCATTAGCGGGGGCACACAGGTAAGCCATTCGTTTACCAATTTTGAGTTGGTATTAAGCACTTTCCATTACCTGTATGTCGGCAATATTTGTGAAAGCTTGATTGACAACAATAATGTTTTTTATACCCGATACTCAAAATGAGTATTGGGGTATATTAGATTTGTGGTAAAAGTGGATGTGTGTAACGTCCAGAAGGAATCGTTTCCGACCCTATAAAGTATATATATTCTTGATCAGCATCAATAGCCGAGTCGATTGAGCCATGTCTGTCTGTCCGTCCGTCCGTCTGTCCGTCTGTCCGTCCGTCCGTCTGACCGTCTGTCCGTCTGTCCGTCCCCTTCAGCGCCTAATGCTCAAAGACTATAAGAGCTAGAGCAACGATGTTTTGGATCCAGACTTCTGTGATATGTCACTGCTCCAGAAATATTTCAAAACTTTGCCCCGCCCACTTCCGCTCCCACAAAGGGCGAAAATCTGTGGCATCCACAATTTCGACGATACGAGAAAACTAAAAACGCAGAATCGTAGAAGATGATTCTTCTAGAGTGCAAAATCTGAACCAGATCGTATAATTATTACAGCCAGAATCACGAAAACAATTTCACTCTTTCTCGCTCTGTCTCACTCTAACACACAGGTTTCATGGTCGGTTTTGCCAATTGCAAAATATGAGTTCAAGGATCTCAGAACCCATAAGAGCTAGAGCAACCAAATTTGGTATCCACACTCCTGTGATATCGGACCTTGACCGTTTCGTGTCCAAATTTCGCCAAACCCCCTTCCGCCCCCGCAAAGGACGAAAATCTGGGGCAACCACAAATCTCAGAGACTATTAAGGCTAGAGTAACCAAATTTGGTATCCGCACTTCTGTTAGATCTCACTATAAAACGTCGCTTAATATTAGCGGCGTCTGCCGGAGGAGAGCCATACTGACTTAGTATCGGGTATAACCGTAGAGTTGCGGTGTCCGCAGCAACTCACAACGTTCCCCCTCGTTATACCCGATACTCAAAATGAGTATTGGGGTATATTAGATTTGTGGTAAAAGTGGATGTGTATAACGTCCAGAAGGAATCGTTTCCGACCCTATAAAGTATATATATTCTTGATCAGCATCAATAGCCGAGTCGATTGAGCCCTGTCTGTCTGTCCGTCCGTCCGTCTGTCCGTCTGTCCGTCTGTCCGTCCCCTTCAGCGCCTAATGCTCAAAGACTATAAGAGCTAGAGCAACGATGTTTTGGATCCAGACTTCTGTGATATGTCACTGCTCCAAAAATATTTCAAAACTTTGCCCCGCCCACTTCCGCCCCCACAAAGGGCGAAAATCTGTGGCATCCACAATTTCGACGATACGAGAAAACTAAAAAGAATCATAGAAGATGACTATATCTTCTAGAGTGCAAAATCTGAACCAGATCGTATAATTATTACAGCCAGAATCACGAAAACAATTTCACTCTTTCTCGCTCTGTCTCACTCTAACACACAGGTTTCATGGTCGGTTTTGCCAATTGCAAAATATGAGTTCAAGGATCTCAGAACCTATAAAAGCCAGAGCAACCAAATTTGGTATCCACACTCCTGTGATATCGGACCTTGACCGTTTCCTGTCCAAATTTCGCCACACCCCCTTCCGCCCCCGCAAAGGACGAAAATCTGAGGCAACCACAAATCTCAGAGACTATTAAGGCTAGAGTAACCAAATTTGGTACACACACTCCTTTAAGATGTCACTATAAAACGTATATCTCAGAATTTCGCCCCACCCCCATCCGCCCCCACAAAGGACGAAAATCTGTTGCATCCACAATATTGCAGATTTGAAAAAACTAAAAACGCAGAATCATAGATAATGACCATATCTATCAGATTGCTGAATCTGTATCAGATCAGATCATTTTTATAGTCAAAAGGAACAAATCAATTTCCAGTGGCTACGCAGCGCCCGACGTCACGCTCAGACAGATTTTCTGTCTCTCTCGCACGCACTCTTTGTCGTGTCGTTAAATATTAGCGGCGTCTGCCGGAGGAGAGCCATACTGACTTAGTATCGGGTATAACCGTAGAGTTGCGGTGTCCGCAGCAACTCACAACGTTCCCCCTCGTTTTTTTTTTAATTTTTGCGGGCAATTGACATTAACATCGTTCTAACAGACGTTTGACATGGAACATAAATTAACATCTGGCAGCCCTAATTTGTCATTCACAAGAATTGACGTACATTAATAGAAACAGGTGGTCACAAAGAGATAAGTATTGGACAAATTGCAACATTAATGACATTTATAGACTATTTTAATTCTATGTATTTTCTATTTCAGGTACTGGAGGAACATCGTCGTCGTCGGGAGCAGAGTGGATGGCACAGGGCGCATCCGCCTCAGCGCTGGATGTGCACATGTGATTGATGCAGCAGAACACGCATCTGCGGCATCGGAATTGGCGGAGACTTGAACTTGGAGTTGGCGTGCACGGTGATGGTAAATAGCGAGCGACTCTGCTCCGGCTGCCCACGTTGCTTCTGCCTGGAGATCTGGAGATTGGCACTGGTCCGGCCAACCGAGATGCGTCGACCAACAGAATTGGCTGAGGACGAACGTGATTTGGCTGCATCCGAGTGGCTGCTGGTCCGGAACCCCAGGATGCACTGTCGATGGAGATGGCCCTCTGGTCAGTGTCATCTGTAGTGGCTGGCCTCGTCGTTGGATTGCTGCCGTTTTGTGATGATGGCGTGACGTCACGGCTATCAGTTGGCGGCAGCATAATCGGAGCCTCCAGATTGGGCACAACTTGCAACAAAATGTTGCGGTTAGTGGCGAGGCAGCTTCTGGAGAGGTTGATCTGTGTAGTGGCAGGTAAGTGTGATTAGTGAGAGTATTGGCTATTTTGTGTTGATGCGTGAATTGATGATTTTTATACCCGATACTCAAAATGAGTATTGGGGTATATTAGATTTGTGGTAAAAGTGGATGTGTGTAACGTCCAGAAGGAATCGTTTCCGACCCTATAAAGTATATATATTCTTGATCAGCATCAATAGCCGAGTCGATTGAGCCCTGTCTGTCTGTCCGTCCGTCCGTCTGTCCGTCTGTCCGTCCCCTTCAGCGCCTAATGCTCAAAGACTATAAGAGCTAGAGCAACGATGTTTTGGATCCAGACTTCTGTGATATGTCACTGCTCCAAAAATATTTCAAAACTTTGCTCCGCCCACTTCCGCCCCCACAAAGGGCGAAAATCTGTGGCATCCACAATTTCGACGATACGAGAAAACTAAAAACGCAGAATCGTAGAAGATGACTATATCTTACAGAGTGCAAAATCTGAACCAGATCGTATAATTATTACAGCCAGAATCACGAAAACAATTTCACTCTTTCTCGCTCTGTCTCACTCTAACACACAGGTTTCATGGTCGGTTTTGCCAATTGCAAAATATGAGTTCAAGGATCTCAGAACCCATAAGAGCTAGAGCAACCAAATTTGGTATCCACACTCCTGTGATATCGGACCTTGACCGTTTCGTGTCCAAATTTCGCCAAACCCCCTTCCGCCCCCGCAAAGGACGAAAATCTGGGGCAACCACAAATCTCAGAGACTATTAAGGCTAGAGTAACCAAATTTGGTATCCGCACTTCTGTTAGATCTCACTATAAAACGTATATCTCAGAATTTCGCCCCACCCCCATCCGCCCCCACAAAGGACGAAAATCTGTTGCATCCACAATATTGCAGATTTGAAAAAACTAAAAACGCAGAATCATAGATAATGACCATATCTATCAGATTGCTGAATCTGTATCAGATCAGATCATTTTTATAGCCAAAAGGAACAAATCAATTTGCAGTGGCTACGCAGCGCCCGACGTCACGCTCAAACTGATTTTCTGTCTCTCTCGCACACACTGTTTGTCGTGTCGCTTAATATTAGCGGCGTCTGCCGGAGGAGAGCCATACTGACTTAGTATCGGGTATAACCGTAGAGTTGCGGTGTCCGCAGCAACTCACAACGTTCCCCCTCGTTCTTCTTTTTTCAGTGGCAGCCTGTGGACCTGGATGTTGTTGGCGACGGCGATATGGACTCCAAATTTCGCCCATTTGGCAGGAAAAGGGTGGCGAAATTGACGAGGCAGCTGCTGGAGGGGCAGCTCTGTCGGTGGACTGGCAGGTAAGTATGTTTTATGTGTGTTTTGACCATTTTGCGTAGATGTGCGAATTGACGTTTTTTGTTTATTTACAGTGGCTGCTTGGAATTTTGTGTTGAATAGGAGAGGCGTCATCCACGAGTCCTCAAACTTCGTCCAATTGGCAGAAAGTGGATGGTGAATTTGGTGTGGCAACTGCTGGAGAGGCAGCTCTGTCGGAGGCGTGGCAGGTACGTGTGATTATTGTGAGTTTAGTCTATATCAATGCCCTTGCTTCTGGTGCTTGTGTTTGCTGTCTGTTGTTGTTGCTGGGATTGGCGGTTCGGCTGCTGCGTTTGTGGACGTTGGTATTCGGTTGGCTGCTGTGGCTGCTGGCGTTGCTGTTGGTAATGCTGCTGACGCTGCTCAGCAATGAGTCGATTCGCCCTCAATTTACCTCGAGCCTTTTTAAATTCGTCGCATCCTTTATAGCAGCTGACATGAGAGCCACTGCAGTTGGCGCATTTCGGGGCTACATTCCTTGGCTTTCGGCATGCCGTAGTGGGGTGCTCCGCCGCGGTAGTTCTTCGTGTGCCCAAATGCCTGGCAACGATGACATTGGCCTGGGTCTCGCGGCTTAGATTGTCGCTCGATCGCAAAGCGTTGGCTGGACATTTGTTTTACTGTCAGGATCCCCTCATGACCGCTGTCCTTCATGGGCTCCGCTGTATCTGTTTTTCACCACTCGGATGAACCGAGTGGTATACCCCAGCTGCTTAAGCTCCTCTGTTACCCAGTCGCATTGTGTGGAGTGGTGCAGATTTCGGATGACCAACCTGAACCCCTTGGCGCTACGAGGCTGGTGGGTGTGGAGCTGAATGTCTTCATCAGCAAGGGCGTTCAGGATTGGACTCTGAGCCCACCATTGGCCATGGCTTTGGTCAAGAATTTCACTATCTTTTGGGTTGCTGTTGAGCTTATTGATAAGGGAGACTATTTCCGGCACCAGGGGCAGGAAGAGTGAAGGGGCCCTGGTGTCAGTTAATGGTAGTGGTCCGGGCATTGCAAGCAGATTGGCTGGTTGCTGATGCTGTTGTTGTTGATATTGTTGTTGCTGCGGCTGTGGGCGTTCGGTCTCCGTCTCCATCTGTTGCTGTTCCCTCTGCTGCTCATTTGCTTTTGAATAGCGGCGTTGCTATTGGCAGAAATGTAATTTCTTCATCATCTGTATCCGCATCGATCGCCGTGCATCTCCGTTTGAGAGGCGATCGATAGGATGAGTCCGTTATTTGCTCCTTTGTTAAGGGGGTCAGTGGCAGGGGCATAGGGTGCTCATTACCCATTAGCGGGGGCACACAGGTAAGCCATTCGTTTACCAATTTTGAGTTGGTATTAAGCACTTTCCATTACCTGTATGTCGGCAATATTTGTGAAAGCTTGATTGACATGTTTTTTATACCCGATACTCAAAATGAGTATTGGGGTATATTAGATTTGTGGTAAAAGTGGATGTGTGTAACGTCCAGAAGGAATCGTTTCCGACCCTATAAAGTATATATATTCTTGATCAGCATCAATAGCCGAGTCGATTGAGCCATGTCTGTCTGTCCGTCCGTCCGTCTGTCCGTCTGTCCGTCCGTCCTTCTGTCCGTCTGTCCGTCCCCTTCAGCGCCTAATGCTCAAAGACTATAAGAGCTAGAGCAACGATGTTTTGGATCCAGACTTCTGTGATATGTCACTGCTCCAGAAATATTTCAAAACTGTGCCCCGCCCACTTCCGCCCCCACAAAGGGCGAAAATCTGTGGCATCCACAATTTCGACGATACGAGAAAACTAAAAACGCAGAATCGTAGAAGATGACTATATCTTCTAGAGTGCAAAATCTGAACCAGATCGTATAATTATTACAGCCAGAATCACGAAAACAATTTCACTCTTTCTCGCTCTGTCTCACTCTAACACACCGGTTTCATGGTCGGTTTTGCCAATTGCAAAATATGAGTTCAAGGATCTCAGAACCCATAAGAGCTAGAGCAACCAAATTTGGTATCCACACTCCTGTGATATCGGACCTTGACCGTTTCGTGTCCAAATTTCGCCAAACCCCCTTCCGCCCCCGCAAAGGACGAAAATCTGGGGCAACCACAAATCTCAGAGACTATTAAGGCTAGAGTAACCAAATTTGGTATCCGCACTTCTGTTAGATGTCACTATAAAACGTATATCTCAGAATTTCGCCCCACCCACATCCGCCCCCACAAAGGACGAAAATCTGTTGCATCCACAATATTGCAGATTTGAAAAAACTAAAAACGCAGAATCATAGACGAGGGGGAACGTTGTGAGTTGCTGCGGACACCGCAACTCTACAGTTATACCCGATACTAAGTCAGTATGGCTCTCCTCCGGCAGACGCCGCTAATATTAAACGACACGACAAAGAGTGCGTGCGAGAGAGACAGAAAATCAGTCTGAGCGTGACGTCGGGCGCTGCGTAGCCACTAAAAATTGATTTCTTGCTTTTGGCTACAAAAATGATCCGATCTGATCCAGATTCGGCAACCGGATAGATATGGTCATTGTCTATGATTCTGCGTTTTTAGTTTTCTCAAATCTGCAATATTCTGGATGCAACAGATTTTCGTCCTTTGTGTGGGCGGAAGGGGGTGGGGCGAAATTTTGAGATACACGTTTTATAGTGAGATCTAACAGGAGTGCGGATACCAAATTTGGTTACTCTAGCCTTAATAGTCTTTGAGATTTATGAATATCCCCAGATCTGCATCCTTTGCGGGGGCGGAAGGGGGTGTGGCGAAATTTTGAAACAAACTCGTCTCGGTCCGATATATAAGGAGTGTGGATACCAAATTTGGTTGCTCTAGCTTTTATAGTCTCTGAGATCTAGGCGCTAATGTTTTACTCTAAGCAAAGCCGCCTATGCTACGTGTGTGTTAGAGAGAGACAGGGCGAGAAAAAATGAAATTGTTTTCTTGATGCTGGCTATAATAATAATACGATCCAATTCAGATTCCGCAGTCTAAAAGATATCGTCATTCTCTACGATTCTGCGTTTTCGGTTTTCTCGTATCTTTAAAATTGTGGATGCCACAGATTTTCGCCCTTTGTGGGGGCGGAAGTAGGCAGTGCAAAGTTTTGAAATATTTTTGTAGCAGTGACATATCACAGAAGTCTGGATCCAAAACATCGTTGCTCTAGCTCTTATAGTCTTTGAGCACTAGGCGCTGAAGGGGACGGACAGACGGACAGACGGACGGACGGACAGACGGACAGACAGACATGGCTCAATCGACTCGGCTATTGATGCTGATCAAGAATATATATACTTTATGGGGTCGGAAACGATTCCTTCTGGACGTTACACACATCCACTTTTACCACAAATCTAATATACCCCAATACTCATTTTGAGTATCGGGTATAATAATGACCATATCTATCAGATTGCTGAATCTGTATCAGATCAGATCATTTTTATAGTCAAAAGGAACAAATCAATTTGCAGTGGCTACGCAGCGCCCGACGTCACGCTCAAACTGATTTTCTGTCTCTCTCGCACACACTGTTTGTCGTGTCGCTTAATATTAGCGGCGTCTGCCGGAGGAGAGCCATACTGACTTAGTATCGGGTATAACCGTAGAGTTGCGGTGTCCGCAGCAACTCACAACGTTCCCCCTCGTTTTTTTTTTTAATTTTTGCGGGCAATTGACATTAACATGGTTCTAACAGACGTTTGACATGGAACATAAATTAACATCTGGCAGCCCTAATTTGTCATTCACAAGAATTGACGTACATTAATAGAAACAGGTGGTCACAAAGAGATAAATATTGGACAAATTGCAACATTAATGACATTAATAGACTATTTTAATTCTATGTATTTTCTATTCCAGGTACTAGAGGAACATCGTCGTCGTCTGGAGAAGAGTGGATGGCACAGGGCGCATCCGCCGCAGCGGATGATGCAGCATCTGCGGCATCGGAATTGGCGGAGACTTGAACTTGGAGTTGGCGTGCACGGTGATGGTAAATAGCTTCTAAATTGCTTCTGCCTGGAGATCTGGAGATTGGCACTGGTCCGGCCAACCGAGATGCGTCGACCAACAGAATTGGCTGAGGACGAACGTGATTTGGCTGCATCCGAGTGGCTGCTGGTCCGGAAACCCAGGATGCACTGTCGATGGAGATGGCCCTCTGGTCAGTGTCATCTGTAGTGGCTGGCCTCGTCGTTGGATTGCTGCCGTTTTGTGATGATGGCGTGACGTCACGGCTATCAGTTGGCGGCAGCATAATCGGAGCCTCCAGATTGGGCACAACTTGCAACAAAATGTTGCGGTTAGTGGCGAGGCAGCTTCTGGAGAGGTTGATCTGTGTAGTGGCAGGTAAGTGTGATTAGTGAGAGTATTGGCTATTTTGTGTTGATGCGTGAATTGATGATTTTTCTTCTTTTTTCAGTGGCAGCCTGTGGACCTGGATGTTGTTGGCGACGGCGATATGGACTCCAAATTTCGCCCATTTGGCAGGAAAAGGGTGGCGAAATTGACGAGGCAGCTGCTGGAGGGGCAGCTCTGTCGGTGGACTGGCAGGTAAGTATGTTTTATGTGTGTTTTGACCATTTTGCGTAGATGTGCGAATTGACGTTTTTTGTTTATTTACAGTGGCTGCTTGGAATTTTGTGTTGAATAGGAGAGGCGTCATCCACGAGTCCTCAAACTTCGTCCAATTGGCAGAAAGTGGATGGTGAATTTGGTGTGGCAACTGCTGGAGAGGCAGCTCTGTCGGAGGCGTGGCAGGTACGTGTGATTATTGTGAGTTTAGTCTATATCAATGCCCTTGCTTCTGGTGCTTGTGTTTGCTGTCTGTTGTTGTTGCTGGGATTGGCGGTTCGGCTGCTGCGTTTGTGGACGTTGGTATTCGGTTGGCTGCTGTGGCTGCTGGCGTTGCTGTTGGTAATGCTGCTGACGCTGCTCAGCAATGAGTCGATTCGCCCTCAATTTACCTCGAGCCTTTTTAAATTCGTCGCATCCTTTATAGCAGCTGACATGAGAGCCACTGCAGTTGGCGCATTTCGGGGCTACATTCCTTGGCTTTCGGCATGCCGTAGTGGGGTGCTCCGCCGCGGTAGTTCTTCGTGTGCCCAAATGCCTGGCAACGATGACATTGGGCTGGGTCTCGCGGCTTAGATTGTCGCTCGATCGCAAAGCGTTGGCTGGACATTTGTTTTACTGTCAGGATCCCCTCATGACCGCTGTCCTTCATGGGCTCCGCTGTATCTGTTTTTCACCACTCGGATGAACCGAGTGGTATACCCCAGCTGCTTAAGCTCCTCTGTTACCCAGTCGCATGGTGTGGAGTGGTGCAGATTTCGGATGACCAACCTGAACCCCTTGGCGCTACGAGGCTGGTGGGTGTGGAGCTGAATGTCTTCATCAGCAAGGGCGTTCAGGATTGGACTCTGAGCCCACCATTGGCCATGGCTTTGGTCAAGAATTTCACTATCTTTTGGGTTGCTGTTGAGCTTATTGATAAGGGAGACTATTTCCGGCACCAGGGGCAGGAAGAGTGAAGGGGCCCTGGTGTCAGTTAATGGTAGTGGTCCGGGCATTGCAAGCAGATTGGCTGGTTGCTGATGCTGTTGTTGTTGATATTGTTGTTGCTGCGGCTGTGGGCGTTCGGTCTCCGTCTCCATCTGTTGCTGTTCCCTCTGCTGCTCATTTGCTTTTGAATAGCGGCGTTGCTATTGGCAGAAATGTAATTTCTTCATCATCTGTATCCGTATCGATCGCCGTGCATCTCCGTTTGAGAGGCGATCGATAGGATGAGTCCGTTATTTGCTCCTTTGTTAAGGGGGTCAGTGGCAGGGGCATAGGGTGCTCATTACCCATTAGCGGGGGCACACAGGTAAGCCATTCGTTTACCAATTTTGAGTTGGTATTAAGCACTTTCCATTACCTGTATGTCGGCAATATTTGTGAAAGCTTGATTGACAACAATAATGTTTTTTATACCCGATACTCAAAATGAGTATTGGGGTATATTAGATTTGTGGTAAAAGTGGATGTGTGTAACGTCCAGAAGGAATCGTTTCCGACCCTATAAAGTATATATATTCTTGATCAGCATCAATAGCCGAGTCGATTGAGCCATGTCCGTCTGTCCGCCCGTCCGTCTGTCCGTCTGTCCGTCCCCTTCAGCGCCTAATGCTCAAAGACTATAAGAGCTAGAGCAACGATGTTTTGGATCCAGACTTCTGTGATATGTCACTGCTCCAGAAATATTTCAAAACTTTGCCCCGCCCACTTCCGCCCCCACAAAGGGCGAAAATCTGTGGCATCCACAATTTCGACGATACGAGAAAACTAAAAACGCAGAATCGTAGAAGATGACTATATCTTCTAGAGTGCAAAATCTGAACCAGATCGTATAATTATTACAGCCAGAATCACGAAAACAATTTCACTCTTTCTCGCTCTGTCTCACTCTAACACACAGGTTTCATGGTCGGTTTTGCCAATTGCAAAATATGAGTTCAAGGATCTCAGAACCCATAAGAGCTAGAGCAACCAAATTTGGTATCCACACTCCTGTGATATCGGACCTTGACCGTTTTGTGTCAAAATTTCGCCACACCCCCTTCCGCCCCCGCAAAGGACGAAAATCTGAGGCAACCACAAATCTCAGAGACTATTAAGGCTAGAGTAACCAAATTTGGTACACACACTCCTTTAAGATGTCACTATCAAACGTATATCTCAGAATTTCGCCCCACCCCCATCCGCCCCCACAAAGGACGAAAATCTGTTGCATCCACAATATTACAGATTCGAGAAAACTAAAAACGCAGAATCATAGATAATGACCATATCTATTAGATTGCTGAATCTGGATCAGATCAGATCATTTTTATAGCCAAAAGGAACAAATCAATTTGCAGTGGCTACGCAGCGCCCGACGTCACGCTCAGACTGATTTTCTGTCTCTCTCGCACGCACTCTTTGTCGTGTCGTTAAATATTAGCGCCATCTGCCGGAGGAGAGCCATACTGACTTAGTATCGGGTATAACCGTAGAGTTGCGGTGTCCGCAGCAACTCACAACGTTCCCCCTCGTTTTTTTTTTAATTTTTGCGTGCAATTGACATTAACATGGTTCTAACAGACGTTTGACATGGAACATAAATTAACATCTGGCAGCCCTAATTTGTCATTCACAAGAATTGACGTACATTAATAGAAACAGGTGGTCACAAAGAGATAAATATTGGACAAATTGCAACATTAATGACATTAATAGACTATTTTAATTCTATGTATTTTCTATTCCAGGTACTAGAGGAACATCGTCGTCGTCTGGAGAAGAGTGGATGGCACAGGGCGCATCCGCCGCAGCGGATGATGCAGCATCTGCGGCATCGGAATTGGCGGAGACTTGAACTTGGAGTTGGCGTGCACGGTGATGGTAAATAGCTTCTAAATTGCTTCTGCCTGGAGATCTGGAGATTGGCACTGGTCCGGCCAACCGAGATGCGTCGACCAACAGAATTGGCTGAGGACGAACGTGATTTGGCTGCATCCGAGTGGCTGCTGGTCCGGAAACCCAGGATGCACTGTCGATGGAGATGGCCCTCTGGTCAGTGTCATCTGTAGTGGCTGGCCTCGTCGTTGGATTGCTGCCGTTTTGTGATGATGGCGTGACGTCACGGCTATCAGTTGGCGGCAGCATAATCGGAGCCTCCAGATTGGGCACAACTTGCAACAAAATGTTGCGGTTAGTGGCGAGGCAGCTTCTGGAGAGGTTGATCTGTGTAGTGGCAGGTAAGTGTGATTAGTGAGAGTATTGGCTATTTTGTGTTGATGCGTGAATTGATGATTTTTCTTCTTTTTTCAGTGGCAGCCTGTGGACCTGGATGTTGTTGGCGACGGCGATATGGACTCCAAATTTCGCCCATTTGGCAGGAAAAGGGTGGCGAAATTGACGAGGCAGCTGCTGGAGGGGCAGCTCTGTCGGTGGACTGGCAGGTAAGTATGTTTTATGTGTGTTTTGACCATTTTGCGTAGATGTGCGAATTGACGTTTTTTGTTTATTTACAGTGGCTGCTTGGAATTTTGTGTTGAATGGGAGAGGCGTCATCCACGAGTCCTCAAACTTCGTCCAATTGGCAGAAAGTGGATGGTGAATTTGGTGTGGCAACTGCTGGAGAGGCAGCTCTGTCGGAGGCGTGGCAGGTACGTGTGATTATTGTGAGTTTAGTCTATATCAATGCCCTTGCTTCTGGTGCTTGTGTTTGCTGTCTGTTGTTGTTGCTGGGATTGGCGGTTCGGCTGCTGCGTTTGTGGACGTTGGTATTCGGTTGGCTGCTGTGGCTGCTGGCGTTGCTGTTGGTAATGCTGCTGACGCTGCTCAGCAATGAGTCGATTCGCCCTCAATTTACCTCGAGCCTTTTTAAATTCGTCGCATCCTTTATAGCAGCTGACATGAGAGCCACTGCAGTTGGCGCATTTCGGGGCTACATTCCTTGGCTTTCGGCATGCCGTAGTGGGGTGCTCCGCCGCGGTAGTTCTTCGTGTGCCCAAATGCCTGGCAACGATGACATTGGGCTGGGTCTCGCGGCTTAGATTGTCGCTCGATCGCAAAGCGTTGGCTGGACATTTGTTTTACTGTCAGGATCCCCTCATGACCGCTGTCCTTCATGGGCTCCGCTGTATCTGTTTTTCACCACTCGGATGAACCGAGTGGTATACCCCAGCTGCTTAAGCTCCTCTGTTACCCAGTCGCATGGTGTGGAGTGGTGCAGATTTCGGATGACCATCCTGAACCCCTTGGCGCTACGAGGCTGGTGGGTGTGGAGCTGAATGTCTTCATCAGCAAGGGCGTTCAGGATTGGACTCTGAGCCCTCCATTGGCCATGGCTTTGGTCAAGAATTTCACTATCTTTTGGGTTGCTGTTGAGCTTATTGATAAGGGAGACTATTTCCGGCACCAGGGGCAGGAAGAGTGAAGGGGCCCTGGTGTCAGTTAATGGTAGTGGTCCGGGCATTGCAAGCAGATTGGCTGGTTGCTGATGCTGTTGTTGTTGATATTTTTGTTGCTGCGGCTGTGGGCGTTCGGTCTCCGTCTCCATCTGTTGCTGTTCCCTCTGCTGCTCATTTGCTTTTGAATAGCGGCGTTGCTATTGGCAGAAATGTAATTTCTTCATCATCTGTATCCGTATCGATCGCCGTGCATCTCCGTTTGAGAGGCGATCGATAGGATGAGTCCGTTATTTGCTCCTTTGTTAAGGGGGTCAGTGGCAGGGGCATAGGGTGCTTATTACCCATTAGCGGGGGCACACAGGTAAGCCATTCGTTTACCAATTTTGAGTTGGTATTAAGCCTTGTCGGTGTAATTTTTACGTCCGCTTGTGTCATTATGGGTAATAAGAATTTTCTGCTCCGTCTAGTATTGGCTTCAAGTGTCGTCAATTGTTGTTGTTTATATTTGTCATATCTTTGCTGCTGCTGCTGCTGCTGGTCATTTATTTGTTGTTTTTGCATGCCGATTTGAGGTTCGGCGTCGGTCAATGTATTGGTGTTGGTGTAGGTCTGGCAGCTGGCTTTGTTATTATACCCGATACTCAAAATGAGTATTGGGGTATATTAGATTTGTGGTAAAAGTGGATGTGTGTAACGTCCAGAAGGAATCGTTTCCGACCCTATAAAGTATATATATTCTTGATCAGCATCAATAGCCGAGTCGATTGAGCCATGTCTGTCTGTCCGTCCGTCCGTCTGTACGTCTGTCCGTCCGTCCGTCTGTCCGTCCCCGTCAGCGCCTAATGCTCAAAGACTATAAGAGCTAGAGCAACGATGTTTTGGATCCAGACTTCTGTGATATGTCACTGCTCCAGAAATATTTCAAAACTTTGCCCCGCCCACTTCCGCCCCCACAAAGGGCGAAAATCTGTGGCATCCACAATTTCGACGATACGAGAAAACTAAAAACGCAGAATCGTAGAGAATGACGATATCTTTTAGACTGCGGAATCTGAATTGGATCGTATTATTATTATAGCCAGCATCAAGAAAACAATTTCATTTTTTCTCGCCCTGTCTCTCTCTAACACACACGTAGCATAGGCGGCTTTGCTTAGAGTAAAACATTAGCGCCTAGATCTCAGAGACTATAAAAGCTAGAGCAACCAATTTTGGTATCCACACTCCTAATATATCAGACCGAGACGAGTTTGTTTCAAAACTTCGCCACACCCCCTTCCGCCCCCGCAAGGGATGCAAATCTGGGGATATTCACAAATCTCAGAGACTATTAAAGCTAGAGTAACCAAATTTAGTATCCACATTAGCGCCTAGATCTCAGAGACTATAAAAGCTAGTGCAACCAAATTTGGTATCCACACTCCTAATATATCGGACCGAGACGAGTTTGTTTCAAAATTTCGCCTCACCCCCTTCCGCCCCCGCAAAGGGTGCAAATCTGGGGATATTCACAAATCTCAGAGACTATTAAAGCAAGAGTAACCAAATTTATTATCCGCACTCCTGTTAGATCTCACTATAAAACGTATATCTCAAAATTTCGCCCCACCCCCTTCCGCCCACACAAAGGACGAAAATCTGTTGTATCCACAATATTGCAGTTTTGAGAAAACTAAATCAAACAGAAGAGAAAACAGAATCGCAGAATCATAGATAATGACCATATCTATCAGATTTCTGAATCTGGATCAGATCAGATCATTTTTATAGCCATAAGGAACAAATCAATTTGCAGTGGGTACGCAGCGCCCGACGTCACGCTCAGACTGATTTTCTGTCTCTCTCGCACGCACTCTTTGTCGTGTCGTTTAATATTAGCGCCGTCTGGCGGAGGAGAGCCATTCTGACTTAGTATCGGGTATAACTGTAGAGTTGCGGTGTCCGCAGCAACTCACAACGTTCCCCCTCGTTTGTTTTGTGTTTTGTCGGGCATTGTGCGTGGATAAATGGACAATGGCCTCCAGCTCCTCCATGGAATGCCTCTTTTTAATAGGCCTCTTGATTGGCGGTCGCTGCTGGTGATGATGGTGATGGCGGCCCCGTCGTCTGGCCTGCTTCGTCTCAGCCTCAACCTCATCGTCGCTCTCACTGTCGATGACGGCGCGGCGTCGTTTCGGTGTTGGTGGGATTGGCTGTGGTTGTGGTTGTGTAGTTGTTATACCCGATACTCAAAATGAGTATTGGGGTATATTAGATTTGTGGTAAAAGTGGATGTGTGTAACGTCCAGAAGGAATCGTTTCCGACCCTATAAAGTATATATATTCTTGATCAGCATCAATAGCCGAGTCGATTGAGCCCTGTCTGTCTGTCCGTCCGTCCGTCTGTCCGTCCCCTTCAGCGCCTAATGCTCAAAGACTATAAGAGCTAGAGCAACGATGTTTTGGATCCAGACTTCTGTGATATGTCACTGCTCCAAAAATATTTCAAAACTTTGCCCCGCCCACTTCCGCCCCCACAAAGGGCGAAAATCTGTGGCATCCACAATTTCGACGATACGAGAAAACTAAAAACGCAGAATCGTAGAAGATGACTATATCTTCTAGAGTGCAAAATCTGAACCAGATCGTATAATTATTACAGCCAGAATCACGAAAACAATTTCACTCTTTCTCGCTCTGTCTCACTCTAACACACAGGTTTCATGGTCGGTTTTGCCAATTGCAAAATATGAGTTCAAGGATCTCAGAACCAGAGCAACCAAATTTGGTATCCACACTCCTGTGATATCGGACCTTGACCGTTTCGTGTCCAAATTTCGCCACACCTCTTCCGCCCCCGCAAAGGACGAAAATCTGAGGCAACCACAAATCTCAGAGACTATTAAGGCTAGAGTAACCAAATTTGGTACACACACTCCTTTAAGATGTCACTATAAAACGTATATCTCAGAATTTCGCCCCACCCCCTTCCGCCCCCACAAAGGACGAGAATCTGTTGCATCCACAATATTGCAGATTCGAGAAAACTAAAAACGCAGAATCATAGATAATGACCATATCTATCAGATTGCTGAATCTGGATCAGATCAGATCATTTTTATAGCCATAAGGCTATAATTTGCACTGGCTACGCAGCGCCCGACGTCACGCTCAGACTGATTTTCTGTCTCTCTCGCACGCACTCTTTGTCGTGTCGTTAAATATTAGCGGCGTCTGCCGGAGGAGAGCCATACTGACTTAGTATCGGGTATAACCGTAGAGTTGCGGTGTCCGCAGCAACTCACAACGTTCCCCCTCGTTTGTTTTGTGTTTTGTCGGGAATTGTGCGTGGATAAATATATGTTGATCGGGACTAAGAACATTAATTAATAAACAATTGTGCCAATACAAAACAATATAACAAACAATATAAAGCCGACGCCAGTGGAAGTGGAAGCCATTTTTTCCCATCTCGACCACGCAGCAGAACCAAGCAGCAGACCATAAAGATGAGGAAAACCATCTCAATTGACGCCACGGGACCAGGCCAGTATGCAGTTGCTCCAAATCTGACGACGCTCCCCATGGACAATCCGGCTACACAGACATCTGCCGAGGGCGGTGAGTGCGTGTCCCATTCCTCTGACCCTGATGTTTCCACCAAACCCCATGGTCGGTCCCACTACGAGTCGATGCTCGACTCCGAGGGGGATGCGAAGCTGGCGGAGATGGACTCCCCAGTGAGCTCACTCGAGAGGACGGTGATCGAATTCGACCGACGCTTCAGGGACAGGGGCCTCCGCGATCAAATTAAGCCGCCAATCCTAGCCAGAAATGACGTCATCACCCACACACTAACACACAGTCAGGCAGGGACGCCGCCAAAAACCGCAAAGGCAAGCCGAAATAGCGGCACTCTCGCTCTTACTAACGAGCACATCAATTCGCACAACAACAAGTGCCAAGCCCCTTTGAGTTCGCGCCAAACAGCCAGCGACCAGGCATTGCACTCAAATCCAGGCAGCCGCTACTCTAAAGCCCAACAAACGTTTGCCGCCAAACGCATCGAAACAAGAACCAAAACGTACACATACATTCACACAAGCCAAAAAGAGAGATGCTCTCCCTCTCTCCACGACTAACCAGAAGCAGAACGCAAAACGTAACACAAACAAAAACAATAACAATAACAAAGCCAGCTGCCAGACCTACACCAACACCAATACATTGACCGACGCCGAACCTCAAATCGGCATGCAAAAACAACAAATGACCAGCAGCAGCAGCAGCAGCAAAGAAATGACAAATATAAACAACAACAATTGACGACACTTGAAGCCAATACTAGACGGAGCAGAAAATTCTTATTACCCATAATGACACAAGCGGACGTACAAATTACACCGACAAGGCTTAATACCAACTCAAAATTGGTAAACGAATGGCTTACCTGTGTGCCCCCGCTAATGGGTAATAAGCACCCTATGCCCCTGCCACTGACCCCCTTAACAAAGGAGCAAATAACGGACTCATCCTATCGATCGCCTCTCAAACGGAGATGCACGGCGATCGATACGGATACAGATGATGAAGAAATTACATTTCTGCCAATAGCAACGCCGCTATTCAAAAGCAAATGAGCAGCAGAGGGAACAGCAACAGATGGAGACGGAGACCGAACGCCCACAGCCGCAGCAACAACAATATCAACAACAACAGCATCAGCAACGAGGGGGAACGTTATGAGTTGCTGCGGACACCGCAACTCTACAGTTATACCCGATACTAAGTCAGTATGGCTCTCCTCCGGCAGACGGCGCTAATATTAAACGACACGACAAAGAGTGCGTGCGAGAGAGACAGAAAATCAGTCTGAGCGTGACGTCGGGCGCTGCGTAGCCAGTGCAAATTATAGCCTTATGGCTATAAAAATGATCTGATCTGATCCAGATTCAGCAATCTGATAGATATGGTCATTATCTATGATTCTGCGATTCTGTTTTCTCTTCTGTTTGATTTAGTTTTCTCAAAACTGCAATATTGTGGATGCAACAGATTTTCGTCCTTTGTGGGGGCGGAAGGGGGTGGGGCGAAATTTTGAGATATACGTTTTATAGTGAGATCTAACAGGAGTGCTGATACTAAATTTGGTTACTCTAGCTTTAATAGTCTCTGAGATTTGTGAATATCCCCAGATTTGCATCCCTTGCGGGGGCGGAAGGGGGTGTGGCGAAATTTTGAAACAAACTCGACTCGGTCCGATATATTAGGAGTGTGGATACCAAATTTGGTTGCACTAGCTTTTATAGTCTCTGAGATCTAGGCGCTAATGTTTTACTCTAAGCAAAGCCGCCTATGCTACGTATGTGTTAGAGAGAGACAGGGCGAGAAAAAATGAAATTGTTTTCTTGATGCTGGCTATAATAATAATACGATCCAATTCAGATTCTGCAGTCTAAAAGATATGGTCATTCTCTACGATTCAGCGTTTTTGGTTTTCTCGTATCTTTAAAATTGTGGATGCCACAGATTTTCGCCCTTTGTGGGGGCGGAAGTGGGCGGGGCGAAGTTTTGAAATATTTTTGTAGCAGTGACATATCACAGAAGTCTGGATCCAAAACATCGTTGCTCTAGCTTTTATAGTCTTTGAGCATTAGTCGCTGAAGGGGACGGACAGACATACGGACGGACATGGCTCAATCGACTCGGCTATTGATGCTGATCAAGAAACGATTCCTTCTGGACGTTACACACATCCACTTTTACCACAAATCTAATATACCCCAATACTCATTTTAAGTATCGGGTATAAAAACACAAGTCTTTTTTTTCCAAATTAATTGCTGCGAGAGCGCACCCGTCTTTCGCTACGACGATGCGCACACTCGCCCGCCAGCTATGCTACCCTGGCGGGTATTACCCTGGCGAATTCGTCGCCAACGCAGGGGTGAGTACCGGCTGGATACACAAACGTCGCCGAGAGGAGCTGGAGTCCTTCGCGGAGGAATTCGGATTCAGCCGCGAGGGAAACGTGGAAGATTTGCGGAGGAGTTTCGCCGAACTAGTCGCCGGGCCCCTCGAACACGATGCCTGGGTCAGGTTGGCGGAGCTCGAGCGGCAGTACGCCAGATCGCCAGGACGAGCCAGATCGCCCCAGCGCGACACCTCAGCATCAACAGAGAAGCGGAAGGCAAAGCCAGCACCTCACCGACATCGATAACCGCCGAAGATCTACCGAAGCCCCCGCCCCCGGAGCCAATGCCTTCGCCCATGAGAAGGATCTTGTCGACAGCAGGAGGAAATGGCCCCACAGACGGCCACTACTACAGTCACGCCGCGCGGATGGCGGAACGGATACGAAGTGGGGAATCCAGTTCGACGGGCAGGACGACCCACTGTCGTTCATCGAACTACTGGAAGAGCGTGCCCTCTCGTACGGGGTAGACATGAACTACGTGCCGCGAGCCTTGGCAGAGCTCCTCACCGACCGAGCCAACCGTTGGTTCCGCACCAGCCGACTCCAGAGCGCCTCATGAGCCGATTTCCGCCAGGAATTCCTAGCCTTTTTCCTGCCTCCCCGGTACTTCGAGCAATTGGAAGACCAAATCAGGGACCACAAACAAGCGCTGGGCGAACCGTTCAAGGACTTCGTCATCGAGCTCCGGTTGCTCATGCGCCACGCCGGGTACGACGAAGCCAAAGAACTTAGCCGGATCTATGACAACACCCTCCCGGCGTACCAGCTGTACGTGCGAAGACACGAACTGAGAAGTCTGACGCAACTGACAATGTTGGCCACAGAGTTCGAGAGCATCCAGGAACGAAACGTACCAGCGATCCTCATCCCCCCTCGACAACCACCCAGGTACACGCGGCCAACGGCACAACAAAATGAAAGCGGGACGAATTGGGCCCAATACCGAAAGCCCCACTGGAACACCTCGGAATTCGCAAGGAAGCCGCACAAAGCCGGCGCTTCAGCACAGGAAGCGGCACATCGAATGATCACCACCCCCATCGCCAACCCGCACGCAGCCTGTCGACGCTGCGGAGAAACGGGACACGTATCTCGCGACTGCACCAACCCATCGATCCTCTTCTGTTGGGAATACGGCAAGCGCGGAACACGCACCGTGGGCTGTTGCCGCCAGGACCCGTCGGGAAACGACTCGCGTCCCCTGCTGACACGGGAACAGCCGGGCACGACGCGTCCTCAGAAAACCAACTAAGAAACCCGCTACAAGTACACGACGGCCGGATAGTGGCGAGAGTAACCATCGGGGGACGGCGCACGGAAGCCACGGTCGACACCGGAGCGTCCCGAAGTTTCATCAACGCCGACCTCGCCCGCCAACTCGGCCACGTCAACGACCTGCGGGACGCGTGCGTCCCCATACGCCTAGCCGGCGGCTCGGCACGCGAGATAACTCAGATCTTGCTAGCGCGCGTCAAACTAGACGAGAAAGAGGTACAGATGCCGCTCTTGGTGCTGCCCAACATGCTAGAGCAAGCCATCATAGGGATGGACTTCCTGTGCGCCATCGAAACCACAATACAATGTGGCACCACACGCCTCCATCTCCAGGGCTCCCAACGCCCCCTCCCAAACACTCCGATGATCACCGCCAGCCAAGTACACGCCCACGGACCCAAGAACTTGAGACCGCCGCCGCCAACGAATCCCCCGCCACGACACGAGACACGAGCACAAGGAACAAGGAACACAGAACCCATGGCCACAACGAGGCACACCAGCCCCAGGCCCACTCCGAGAAACCCAAAACCAAGCAAAGCAACGAAGAAAGCGAGCCGGTCTCCCGAGGGCACCGACGCGGTTCCACCAACGATGGGAAAGGAACCCAGGACGCCCCTCCAGAAGACAACCCGGCCCCAGCAACGACAGCCGCCACGCAGCAGCCAGACGCTCGAGGTACCACCTCCGACCGCCACCCTGGCCCACGAACGTGTCGACACCGCCCTCGACGCGAAAACTACCCCCACGACACCGACCGACCCGCTACTCCCGCGTCCTCTCAGGCAGGAACCGGGAGAGGCGATCACCGCCGCACGAGGCATCAATCGAAACCCCGCCGCACCTGGAGCCGACACACCATCGATCGTCACCGACATCACGGAACGCCTCCCGGGCAACACCTCGTACGGCGCCGGCATGCGGCCCAGCACCACGCCTGGAGCCATGTCGATGAACCTCACCGCCCAAACTAGCCGTCGGTCAAACGCTACGACCGCAATCGAGACCCGCACGTTCGTACATCACGCTGAGTACAACGTCGCGCAAGCACCCCCCAGGACACACACGAGCACCCCACACCGGAGCGACGCACCCGCCGTCGTCGCCGGCATAAGCGAATACACTCGCGAAGTCGAACCACCAAGCGCATTCGACACAACGATCCTCCCCGAGAACCCCGACTACACTTGCGACCCAGGAATCGACGAACCACCGGAGGACGATTCGGAACGAATCTCCGACCCATGGCCTCCCGACATCGCGCCGAGAATACAGGAATTTCTAGACGAAGAACTGCCGACACTCGCAGGCCTCCGAGGACCGACGGATCTAACAGAACACACCCGGTCAAGAGAGACAACGTCAGCGAAACACCGACCGGCGGCGCAACGCCAACAACAACGCGAGCACAACAAACCCCTCGACCACGAAGTAAACAGGCCCGCTAACGAGGCAAGGGACGAGATGATCGCAAGTCGGCGGCGACCCCAAAACGCACCCCCGGTGCAACACGGAAGAGAGAAGAAAAGCTTGCTTCGCAAATACGAAATGCAGAACGGCTTAAATAGCCGCAACTCTGGCTCCCTTCAATCAGTGCACTCTCACCAGAAAAAGGCGAAGCCATCCGAGCCAACAACCCACCGCCGCACGCCCCACGCACGGGTCTTCGTGACTCTCGTCGGGGAAGAAAGGGGAGGGTTCTTAGCGGTTTGACGTAGAACGACAACCCACAGCCAAAAACTCGCCCAACGCACCCGAATCAACGGCCGCACTGAGACACTCCGTCCCACCCGAATATCACCCAACGAAGGAAACATCCAAATCATGAACACCCTACTGACATTCCTCGCCCTCACGGCCTCCGCCCAAGCGTCAGTCAAGCTGAACGACTATTCCACGGCGAGCTATATCCCGATCGTCGACGACGACGTCGTCATCTGGGCAGGCCCGGATACTTGAGCCACACCACGAACGTTACATCCTACGAAGAATACGCCGATCGGACCCAGCAAACCATCGAGGAACTCAAGGTGAACAGGATGGCCCAGGTGATACGCGCCGACCTGGAACGCATCAGGGACCTGGTCGCCACCCTACGGATCCACCACCGGGAAACGCGAAGCATTAACATACTCGGTACCGCGCTGAAAGTAGTAGCTGGGACTCCCGACTTCGACGACTGGGAGCAGATGAAATTCAAGCAGCCAACTGGCCGACGCCAACAACAGGCAGATCGAGATCAACTCAAAGATCCAGACCCGACTAAACGAAATGACCGGGCTAATGAACCACATCGCAAAATCGAGCGATGCAGAGGACAGCCTGCTGGCAGAGGGTATCGTAGCGAAAAACCGAATCGTCATCACCGACTTAGAGAACCTCATCCTGGGACTGACGCTAGCCAAGATCAAGATGGTGAGCCCAACCCTCCTCGCCGGCACCGACATCCGAGAGCAGCACTTCGCTAACATAAGCCTGGTGGAACTCCTGGAAGTCTCCAACGTCACTGCTTTCCAAGACGCCGACCTCCTGCGGTTCCTAATAAGGTTCCCCCAACCCAAACTCATCTGCAAGAAACTGCTCATATTCCCGGTCCAACGAGAGAACAAAATCTTGGACTTCAGCGACGGAGAAGTAGTAGCCGAATGCGAAAATCGAGTACTCAACATCGGGAGCTGCGAACCCAGCGTCGCCGCAACGTTTTGCAGGGAGCGACGGGTTACCACCTGCGCGCAACAACTAGTAGCGGGATCCACCGCACGCTGCGCCACGCTACCCGGACATCTGGACCCGATAACCGTAGTCGACCACGGCACGATCATCATAAACGACGCCAACGTGACCGTCATCGACGACGCGGGGGGGCCACCCACGACATCGCGGGGACGTACCTCATCTCGTACTCCAGCCAAGTTGCATTGAACGGCAGCTGGTACTTCAACCACTTGGGCGATTCCAAGAGGAAAGCGGTTGTATCAGCCATGTCCCGAGTCAACGTGACGGACCACCGCGAGAGGCTCAGCTTACCGTTCCTACGCGAACTAAGCCTGAAGAATCTCGACCACATCGGCGACCTGCGCGACCTACTGACGGTGAAGAGTATGTCATCCTACATACTCACAGTCGTCACCGTCATTCCCCTCTGCGTCGTCATCGGAATATTATACCGCCGCCTCGACGCAAGGGCGCCGAAGCAGAACGCCGACGCAGCACAGAGCACGGAAAACGGCCGACAACCGCCGATCGCGCCGTACCGCGCCCCCCAAGTCACGACGACGTCCGCCAAACCGGGGGCCAGACTCTATCAACCGCCCCCCCCGACGAAGAAACTCACGAACACCGTCCCCAGACCGCAAACAACGGTCAACGAAGTCTAGGAGACAACCCGGCGCCAAATCCAGAAGACAACCCCGGCCACGAACAACGGAAACACGAACCCACGAAGGCATGAAAAGAAAAGAAAACGCACCCGTCAGCGGGAAGGCCCGAGAACATTGTCGAAGCAACCCGAGGATCCAATTGCACCCCAGAACCGCTGACGAGGACCCCCCTCGAGGTACAACGCTGAAAGAGGAAAGAAACACTGCCGATGCGACAAAAGCCATCTCTGCAACATCAGCGTAAATCCTCATTAAATAGCGCCACCTCCGACTCTAAGGCCACCAGAAGAGATCAACCAACGCCATGAACGCCGCACCTGAAGACCACGTCGGAACCAGCGAAGTCGTCGACCTTACGGGGAACACCGACTCGGAGCGGTCCGACGTCGACACGGACACGGGAAGCGAAACGTCGTCCGGCGACAGCACGGACGACGAAGAAGAGTACACCACGGACTCGGAAGAAGAGACCCCCGAGACCAGGAGATACGACCCCCCGCCGCCATACTCCCGGCACTGCCCGCCGGGCAGCATCACTCTGCGAGGAGGGCCATCAGAACTGCCCTCGTACCAACAGTCGCAAAGAGGCACCCCACCACGCGCTCCGCGGACCCCGACCCCCTCGTACTCCTCCATGGGATGGAGATTCGACGACTATTCCGTGCCCAACGACGCCGCCCCCGATTTCCACGAGGGCATCCGGTCCGACGAAGACGCCAGCCGCCTCGCAACCGCTACTCCTGACGAAGAACCGGGCGCCGGCGAACCAATGGAAACCGGCGACGGCGCAGAGACAACACTGCGGCGCACCCCGACGCCCGGAACACCCGAGCCACTCACTGCCGAGGACGCCACGTGCTGGACGGTGGCCCCACCAGATTGGGTAACCAACACCGTCAACCGGGCCCTACCGACATCGTTGGTCCAGGAAGTACGGCGACGACTGGAGCCGCAAGGTCGAACCCTGTTCGACAGCTGGTGGTTCGAGCAACGGTACCGGACACACCGCCGCGCGCCCCACGCACGGGTCTTCGTGACTCTCGTCGGGGAAGAAAGGGGAGGGTGTAACGAACCCAAAAGGGTTCGCTACAACGCCTCTCCCAACACCCAATAAAGATCCGGCCACCCCCCCCTCCACACATAACCACCGATTGACTGGCGCCGTCTTCGTAACGCTGACCCAACACCAGGTCACGCTGACTTCCACCACTCCAACCCAAGCAACCGGCCAGGCGCAGTCTTCCGGGTTCATCGGCTACAAAACGATGACACCGCGGAAGCCCACGACGAGCCCCCAACGGCAAACCCGCCAGCTCGCCAAAACCACGAAGAGGCAGAACTGGGTCAACCCGCGACCGCCAGAACAGCGAAGTGCACCCCGACACGGAAGTGCACTTTCGAACCCGCTGACACAGCGCCCATCGGCGTATAAATAGACGCCGACTGGAAACCAGAAGACAACTTACGCAGAGATCCGGCTCACGGTACGATCGTTGTACCGAAACTTACGCAGAGATCAGGCTCGCAGTACGATCGTTATACCAAAACTTACGCAGAGATCCGGCTCACAGTACGGTCGTCGTACCAAAACTTACGCAGAGACCCAGCCCGGTGTACAGACGCGGTACCCGGAACCCACCAGAAGACATCGACGCCCCACTAACAATAAGTCATTCAAACCGCTAAGAAAGATAATAAAGTGTTAAATTTGCAAAGTAAAAACACCTCGATTGCGTAAGTTCACCCCAATCAGCCGAGGCACCGACGTCCCCCCCACCCCGAGTCCACACAGTCGTTCCATATACACGACGTTAGCAACGCCCGCCCGAGCCCCGATCCACCTCTCTACGACCGGCCGCCCTCTGACGCCGCTCTCAAGGTTCCAACGCATTTCTTCAAATTTCTTGTGAACAGACCCCTGGACGTGGCTGAGTTTACCTCAGCCTGAAATAGGACCATCACAAGTGGCGCCCGAGCAGGGACCTGAGGGAACGTCAGCGAGGGTTTGTGGAATAAAACCCCACGGCCGCTAGAGCAAGAACACAAGAGAACAACCCAAAGAAAACCCCGACCTCGCGCAATATCAACGGCAAGAGATGCGCAACGAGCAGACGAAAGCGCGACACAGCGACAGAGAAACGCGAACAGTGCCGTCACCCCGAGAAGAAATTCGAAGCGTCAGCCGCGAAGCTCTACACAGTGCCCTAGTGAAGGATAAGCGCAAGCCCAGCGAAACAGCGAACTCAAGTAAACGATCGGAGCGATGGAATCCCACACAGAGGAACAGGCCAGCGGGTATTACCCTGGCGAATTCGTCGCCAACGCAGGGGTGAGTACCGGCTGGATACACAAACGTCGCCGAGAGGAGCTGGAGTCCTTCGCGGAGGAATTCGGATTCAGCCGCGAGGGGAACGTGGAAGATTTGCGGAGGAGTTTCGCCGAACTAGTCGCCGGGCCCCTCGAACACGATGCCTGGGTCAGGTTGGCGGAGCTCGAGCGGCAGTACGCCAGATCGCCAGGACGAGCCAGATCGCCCCAGCGCGACACCTCAGCATCAACAGAGAAGCGGAAGACGGACCCCAAACTCAGCCTACAAGTTCCAGGATTCATGGAAGGCAAAGCCAGCACCTCACCGACATCGATAACCGCCGAAGATCTACCGAAGCCCCCGCCCCCGGAGCCAATGCCTTCGCCCATGAGAAGGATCTTGTCGACAGCAGGAGGAAATGGCCCCACAGACGGCCACTACTACAGTCACGCCGCGCGGATGGCGGAACGGATACGAAGTGGGGAATCCAGTTCGACGGGCAGGACGACCCACTGTCGTTCATCGAACTACTGGAAGAGCGTGCCCTCTCGTACGGGGTAGACATGAACTACGTGCCGCGAGCCTTGGCAGAGCTCCTCACCGACCGAGCCAACCGTTGGTTCCGCACCAGCCGACTCCAGAGCGCCTCATGAGCCGATTTCCGCCAGGAATTCCTAGCCTTTTTCCTGCCTCCCCGGTACTTCGAGCAATTGGAAGACCAAATCAGGGACCACAAACAAGCGCTGGGCGAACCGTTCAAGGACTTCGTCATCGAGCTCCGGTTGCTCATGCGCCACGCCGGGTACGACGAAGCCAAAGAACTTAGCCGGATCTATGACAACACCCTCCCGGCGTACCAGCTGTACGTGCGAAGACACGAACTGAGAAGTCTGACGCAACTGACAATGTTGGCCACAGAGTTCGAGAGCATCCAGGAACGAAAAGTACCAGCGATCCTCATCCCCCCTCGACAAGCACCCAGGTACACGCGGCCAACGGCACAACAAAATGAAAGCGGGACGAATCGGGCCCAATACCGAAAGCCCCACTGGAACACCTCGGAATTCGCAAGGAAGCCGCACCAAGCCGGCGCTTCAGCACAGGAAGCGGCACATCGAATGATCACCACCCCCATCGCCAACCCGCACGCAGCCTGTCGACGCTGCGGAGAAACGGGACACGTATCTCGCGACTGCACCAACCCATCGATCCTCTTCTGTTGGGAATACGGCAAGCGCGGAACACGCACCGTGGGCTGTTGCCGCCAGGACCCGTCGGGAAACGACTCGCGTCCCCTGCTGACAACCCGCTACAAGTACACGACGGCCGGATAGTGGCGAGAGTAACCATCGGGGGACGGCGCACGGAAGCCACGGTCGACACCGGAGCGTCCCGAAGTTTCATCAACGCCGACCTCGCCCGCCAACTCGGCCACGTCAACGACCTGCGGGACGCGTGCGTCCCCATACGCCTAGCCGGCGGCTCGGCACGCGAGATAACTCAGATCTTGCTAGCGCGCGTCAAACTAGACGAGAAAGAGGTACAGATGCCGCTCTTGGTGCTGCCCAACATGCTAGAGCAAGCCATCATAGGGATGGACTTCCTGTGCGCCATCGAAACCACAATACAATGTGGCACCACACGCCTCCATCTCCAGGGCTCCCAACGCCCCCTCCCAAACACTCCGATGATCACCGCCAGCCAAGTACACGCCCACGGACCCAAGAACTTGAGACCGCCGCCGCCAACGAATCCCCCGCCACGACACGAGACACGAGCACAAGGAACAAGGAACACAGAACCCATGGCCACAACGAGGCACACCGGCCCCAGGCCCACTCCGAGAAACCCAAAACCAAGCAAAGCAACGAAGAAAGCGAGCCGGTCTCCCGAGGGCACCGACGCGGTTCCACCAACGATGGGAAAGGAACCCAGGACGCCCCTCCAGAAGACAACCCGGCCCCAGCAACGACAGCCGCCACGCAGCAGCCAGACGCTCGAGGTACCACCTCCGACCGCCACCCTGGCCCACGAACGTGTCGACACCGCGCTCGACGCGAAAACTACCCCCACGACACCGACCGACCCGCTACTCCCGCGTCCTCTCAGGCAGGAACCGGGAGAGGCGATCACCGCCGCACGAGGCATCAATCGAAACCCCGCCGCACCTGGAGCCGGCACACCATCGATCGTCACCGACATCACGGAACGCCTCCCGGGCAACACCTCGTACGGCGCCGGCATGCGGCCCAGCACCACGCCTGGAGCCATGTCGATGAACCTCACCGCCCAAACTAGCCGTCGGTCAAACGCTACGACCGCAATCGAGACCCGCACGTTCGTACATCACGCTGAGTACAACGTCGCGCAAGCACCCCCCAGGACACACACGAGCACCCCACACCGGAGCGACGCACCCGCCGTCGTCGCCGGCATAAGCGAATACACTCGCGAAGTCGAACCACCAAGCGCATTCGACACAACGATCCTCCCCGAGAACCCCGACTACACTTGCGACCCAGGAATCGACGAACCACCGGAGGACGATTCGGAACGAATCTCCGACCCATGGCCTCCCGACATCGCGCCGAGAATACAGGAATTTCTAGACGAAGAACTGCCGACACTCGCAGGCCTCCGAGGACCGACGGATCTAACAGAACACACCCGGTCAAGAGAGACAACGTCAGCGAAACACCGACCGGCGGCGCAACGCCAACAACAACGCGAGCACAACAAACCCCTCGACCACGAAGTAAACAGGCCCGCTAACGAGGCAAGGGACGAGATGATCGCAAGTCGGCGGCGACCCCAAAACGCACCCCCGGTGCAACACGGAAGAGAGAAGAAAAGCTTGCTTCGCAAATACGGACCCTGCAGAACGGCTTAAATAGCCGCAACTCTGGCTCCCTTCAATCAGTGCACTCTCACCAGAAAAAGGCGAAGCCATCCGAGCCAACAACCCACCGCCGCACGCCCCACGCACGGGTCTTCGTGACTCTCGTCGGGGAAGAAAGGGGAGGGTTCTTAGCGGTTTGACGTAGAACGACAACCCACAGCCAAAAACTCGCCCAACGCACCCGAATCAACGGCCGCACTGAGACACTCCGTCCCACCCGAATATCACCCAACGAAGGAAACATCCAAATCATGAACACCCTACTGACATTCCTCGCCCTCACGGCCTCCGCCCAAGCGTCAGTCAAGCTGAACGACTATTCCACGGCGAGCTATATCCCGATCGTCGACGACGACGTCGTCATCTGGGCAGGCCCGGATACTTGAGCCACACCACGAACGTTACATCCTACGAAGAATACGCCGACCGGACCCAGCAAACCATCGAGGAACTCAAGGTGAACAGGATGGCCCAGGTGATACGCGCCGACCTGGAACGCATCAGGGACCTGGTCGCCACCCTACGGATCCACCACCGGGAAACGCGAAGCATTAACATACTCGGTACCGCGCTGAAAGTAGTAGCTGGGACTCCCGACTTCGACGACTGGGAGCAGATGAAATTCAAGCAGCCAACTGGCCGACGCCAACAACAGGCAGATCGAGATCAACTCAAAGATCCAGACCCGACTAAACGAAATGACCGGGCTAATGAACCACATCGCAAAATCGAGCGATGCAGAGGACAGCCTGCTGGCAGAGGGTATCGTAGCGAAAAACCGAATCGTCATCACCGACTTAGAGAACCTCATCCTGGGACTGACGCTAGCCAAGATCAAGATGGTGAGCCCAACCCTCCTCGCCGGCACCGACATCCGAGAGCAGCACTTCGCTAACATAAGCCTGGTGGAACTCCTGGAAGTCTCCAACGTCACTGCTTTCCAAGACGCCGACCTCCTGCGGTTCCTAATAAGGTTCCCCCAACCCAAACTCATCTGCAAGAAACTGCTCATATTCCCGGTCCAACGAGAGAACAAAATCTTGGACTTCAGCGACGGAGAAGTAGTAGCCGAATGCGAAAATCGAGTACTCAACATCGGGAGCTGCGAACCCAGCGTCGCCGCAACGTTTTGCAGGGAGCGACGGGTTACCACCTGCGCGCAACAACTAGTAGCGGGATCCACCGCACGCTGCGCCACGCTACCCGGACATCTGGACCCGATAACCGTAGTCGACCACGGCACGATCATCATAAACGACGCCAACGTGACCGTCATCGACGACGCGGGGGGGCCACCCACGACATCGCGGGGACGTACCTCATCTCGTACTCCAGCCAAGTTGCATTGAACGGCAGCTGGTACTTCAACCACTTGGGCGATTCCAAGAGGAAAGCGGTTGTATCAGCCATGTCCCGAGTCAACGTGACGGACCACCGCGAGAGGCTCAGCTTACCGTTCCTACGCGAACTAAGCCTGAAGAATCTCGACCACATCGGCGACCTGCGCGACCTACTGACGGTGAAGAGTATGTCATCCTACATACTCACAGTCGTCACCGTCATTCCCCTCTGCGTCGTCATCGGAATATTATACCGCCGCCTCGACGCAAGGGCGCCGAAGCAGAACGCCGACGCAGCACAGAGCACGGAAAACGGCCGACAACCGCCGATCGCGCCGTACCGCGCCCCCCAAGTCACGACGACGTCCGCCAAACCGGGGGCCAGACTCTATCAACCGCCCCCCCCGACGAAGAAACTCACGAACACCGTCCCCAGACCGCAAACAACGGTCAACGAAGTCTAGGAGACAACCCGGCGCCAAATCCAGAAGACAACCCCGGCCACGAACAACGGAAACACGAACCCACGAAGGCATGAAAAGAAAAGAAAACGCACCCGTCAGCGGGAAGGCCCGAGAACATTGTCGAAGCAACCCGAGGATCCAATTGCACCCCAGAACCGCTGACGAGGACCCCCCTCGAGGTACAACGCTGAAAGAGGAAAGAAACACTGCCGATGCGACAAAAGCCATCTCTGCAACATCAGCGTAAATCCTCATTAAATAGCGCCACCTCCGACTCTAAGGCCACCAGAAGAGATCAACCAACGCCATGAACGCCGCACCTGAAGACCACGTCGGAACCAGCGAAGTCGTCGACCTTACGGGGAACACCGACTCGGAGCGGTCCGACGTCGACACGGACACGGGAAGCGAAACGTCGTCCGGCGACAGCACGGACGACGAAGAAGAGTACACCACGGACTCGGAAGAAGAGACCCCCGAGACCAGGAGATACGACCCCCCGCCGCCATACTCCCGGCACTGCCCGCCGGGCAGCATCACTCTGCGAGGAGGGCCATCAGAACTGCCCTCGTACCAACAGTCGCAAAGAGGCACCCCACCACGCGCTCCGCGGACCCCGACCCCCTCGTACTCCCCCATGGGATGGAGATTCGACGACTATTCCGTGCCCAACGACGCCGCCCCCGATTTCCACGAGGGCATCCGTTCCGACGAAGACGCCAGCCGCCTCGCAACCGCTACTCCTGACGAAGAACCGGGCGCCGGCGAACCAATGGAAACCGGCGACGGCGCAGAGACAACACTGCGGCGCACCCCGACGCCCGGAACACCCGAGCCACTCACTGCCGAGGACGCCACGTGCTGGACGGTGGCCCCACCAGATTGGGTAACCAACACCGTCAACCGGGCCCTACCGACATCGTTGGTCCAGGAAGTACGGCGACGACTGGAGCCGCAAGGTCGAACCCTGTTCGACAGCTGGTGGTTCGAGCAACGGTACCGGACACACCGCCGCGCGCCCCACGCACGGGTCTTCGTGACTCTCGTCGGGGAAGAAAGGGGAGGGTGTAACGAACCCAAAAGGGTTCGCTACAACGCCTCTCCCAACACCCAATAAAGATCCGGCCACCCCCCCCCCTCCACACATAACCACCGATTGACTGGCGCCGTCTTCGTAACGCTGACCCAACACCAGGTCACGCTGACTTCCACCACTCCAACCCAAGCAACCGGCCAGGCGCAGTCTTCCGGGTTCATCGGCTACAAAACGATGACACCGCGGAAGCCCACGACGAGCCCCCAACGGCAAACCCGCCAGCTCGCCAAAACCACGAAGAGGCAGAACTGGGTCAACCCGCGACCGCCAGAACAGCGAAGTGCACCCCGACACGGAAGTGCACTTTCGAACCCGCTGACACAGCGCCCATCGGCGTATAAATAGACGCCGACTGGAAACCAGAAGACAACTTACGCAGAGATCCGGCTCACGGTACGATCGTTGTACCGAAACTTACGCAGAGATCAGGCTCGCAGTACGATCGTTATACCAAAACTTACGCAGAGATCCGGCTCACAGTACGGTCGTCGTACCAAAACTTACGCAGAGACCCAGCCCGGTGTACAGACGCGGTACCCGGAACCCACCAGAAGACATCGACGCCCCACTAACAATAAGTCATTCAAACCGCTAAGAAAGATAATAAAGTGTTAAATTTGCAAAGTAAAAACACCTCGATTGCGTAAGTTCACCCCAATCAGCCGAGGCACCGACGTCCCCCCCACCCCGAGTCCACACAGTCGTTCCATATACACGACGTTAGCAACGCCCGCCCGAGCCCCGATCCACCTCTCTACGACCGGCCGCCCTCTGACGCCGCTCTCAAGGTTCCAACGCATTTCTTCAAATTTCTTGTGAACAGACCCCTGGACGTGGCTGAGTTTACCTCAGCCTGAAATAGGATCATCACAAGTGGCGCCCGAGCAGGGACCTGAGGGAACGTCAGCGAGGGTTTGTGGAATAAAACCCCACGGCCGCTAGAGCAAGAACACAAGAGAACAACCCAAAGAAAACCCCGACCTCGCGCAATATCAACGGCAAGAGATGCGCAACGAGCAGACGAAAGCGCGACACAGCGACAGAGAAACGCGAACAGTGCCGTCACCCCGAGAAGAAATTCGAAGCGTCAGCCGCGAAGCTCTACACAGTGCCCTAGTGAAGGATAAGCGCAAGCCCAGCGAAACAGCGAACTCAAGTAAACGATCGGAGCGATGGAATCCCACACAGAGGAACAGGCCAGCGGGTATTACCCTGGCGAATTCGTCGCCAACGCAGGGGTGAGTACCGGCTGGATACACAAACGTCGCCGAGAGGAGCTGGAGTCCTTCGCGGAGGAATTCGGATTCAGCCGCGAGGGGAACGTGGAAGATTTGCGGAGGAGTTTCGCCGAACTAGTCGCCGGGCCCCTCGAACACGATGCCTGGGTCAGGTTGGCGGAGCTCGAGCGGCAGTACGCCAGATCGCCAGGACGAGCCAGATCGCCCCAGCGCGACACCTCAGCATCAACAGAGAAGCGGAAGACGGACCCCAAACTCAGCCTACAAGTTCCAGGATTCATGGAAGGCAAAGCCAGCACCTCACCGACATCGATAACCGCCGAAGATCTACCGAAGCCCCCGCCCCCGGAGCCAATGCCTTCGCCCATGAGAAGGATCTTGTCGACAGCAGGAGGAAATGGCCCCACAGACGGCCACTACTACAGTCACGCCGCGCGGATGGCGGAACGGATACGAAGTGGGGAATCCAGTTCGACGGGCAGGACGACCCACTGTCGTTCATCGAACTACTGGAAGAGCGTGCCCTCTCGTACGGGGTAGACATGAACTACGTGCCGCGAGCCTTGGCAGAGCTCCTCACCGACCGAGCCAACCGTTGGTTCCGCACCAGCCGACTCCAGAGCGCCTCATGAGCCGATTTCCGCCAGGAATTCCTAGCCTTTTTCCTGCCTCCCCGGTACTTCGAGCAATTGGAAGACCAAATCAGGGACCACAAACAAGCGCTGGGCGAACCGTTCAAGGACTTCGTCATCGAGCTCCGGTTGCTCATGCGCCACGCCGGGTACGACGAAGCCAAAGAACTTAGCCGGATCTATGACAACACCCTCCCGGCGTACCAGCTGTACGTGCGAAGACACGAACTGAGAAGTCTGACGCAACTGACAATGTTGGCCACAGAGTTCGAGAGCATCCAGGAACGAAAAGTACCAGCGATCCTCATCCCCCCTCGACAAGCACCCAGGTACACGCGGCCAACGGCACAACAAAATGAAAGCGGGACGAATCGGGCCCAATACCGAAAGCCCCACTGGAACACCTCGGAATTCGCAAGGAAGCCGCACCAAGCCGGCGCTTCAGCACAGGAAGCGGCACATCGAATGATCACCACCCCCATCGCCAACCCGCACGCAGCCTGTCGACGCTGCGGAGAAACGGGACACGTATCTCGCGACTGCACCAACCCATCGATCCTCTTCTGTTGGGAATACGGCAAGCGCGGAACACGCACCGTGGGCTGTTGCCGCCAGGACCCGTCGGGAAACGACTCGCGTCCCCTGCTGACACGGGAACAGCCGGGCACGACGCGTCCTCAGAAAACCAACTAAGAAACCCGCTACAAGTACACGACGGCCGGATAGTGGCGAGAGTAACCATCGGGGGACGGCGCACGGAAGCCACGGTCGACACCGGAGCGTCCCGAAGTTTCATCAACGCCGACCTCGCCCGCCAACTCGGCCACGTCAACGACCTGCGGGACGCGTGCGTCCCCATACGCCTAGCCGGCGGCTCGGCACGCGAGATAACTCAGATCTTGCTAGCGCGCGTCAAACTAGACGAGAAAGAGGTACAGATGCCGCTCTTGGTGCTGCCCAACATGCTAGAGCAAGCCATCATAGGGATGGACTTCCTGTGCGCCATCGAAACCACAATACAATGTGGCACCACACGCCTCCATCTCCAGGGCTCCCAACGCCCCCTCCCAAACACTCCGATGATCACCGCCAGCCAAGTACACGCCCACGGACCCAAGAACTTGAGACCGCCGCCGCCAACGAATCCCCCGCCACGACACGAGACACGAGCACAAGGAACAAGGAACACAGAACCCATGGCCACAACGAGGCACACCGGCCCCAGGCCCACTCCGAGAAACCCAAAACCAAGCAAAGCAACGAAGAAAGCGAGCCGGTCTCCCGAGGGCACCGACGCGGTTCCACCAACGATGGGAAAGGAACCCAGGACGCCCCTCCAGAAGACAACCCGGCCCCAGCAACGACAGCCGCCACGCAGCAGCCAGACGCTCGAGGTACCACCTCCGACCGCCACCCTGGCCCACGAACGTGTCGACACCGCCCTCGACGCGAAAACTACCCCCACGACACCGACCGACCCGCTACTCCCGCGTCCTCTCAGGCAGGAACCGGGAGAGGCGATCACCGCCGCACGAGGCATCAATCGAAACCCCGCCGCACCTGGAGCCGACACACCATCGATCGTCACCGACATCACGGAACGCCTCCCGGGCAACACCTCGTACGGCGCCGGCATGCGGCCCAGCACCACGCCTGGAGCCATGTCGATGAACCTCACCGCCCAAACTAGCCGTCGGTCAAACGCTACGACCGCAATCGAGACCCGCACGTTCGTACATCACGCTGAGTACAACGTCGCGCAAGCACCCCCCAGGACACACACGAGCACCCCACACCGGAGCGACGCACCCGCCGTCGTCGCCGGCATAAGCGAATACACTCGCGAAGTCGAACCACCAAGCGCATTCGACACAACGATCCTCCCCGAGAACCCCGACTACACTTGCGACCCAGGAATCGACGAACCACCGGAGGACGATTCGGAACGAATCTCCGACCCATGGCCTCCCGACATCGCGCCGAGAATACAGGAATTTCTAGACGAAGAACTGCCGACACTCGCAGGCCTCCGAGGACCGACGGATCTAACAGAACACACCCGGTCAAGAGAGACAACGTCAGCGAAACACCGACCGGCGGCGCAACGCCAACAACAACGCGAGCACAACAAACCCCTCGACCACGAAGTAAACAGGCCCGCTAACGAGGCAAGGGACGAGATGATCGCAAGTCGGCGGCGACCCCAAAACGCACCCCCGGTGCAACACGGAAGAGAGAAGAAAAGCTTGCTTCGCAAATACGGACCCTGCAGAACGGCTTAAATAGCCGCAACTCTGGCTCCCTTCAATCAGTGCACTCTCACCAGAAAAAGGCGAAGCCATCCGAGCCAACAACCCACCGCCGCACGCCCCACGCACGGGTCTTCGTGACTCTCGTCGGGGAAGAAAGGGGAGGGTTCTTAGCGGTTTGACGTAGAACGACAACCCACAGCCAAAAACTCGCCCAACGCACCCGAATCAACGGCCGCACTGAGACACTCCGTCCCACCCGAATATCACCCAACGAAGGAAACATCCAAATCATGAACACCCTACTGACATTCCTCGCCCTCACGGCCTCCGCCCAAGCGTCAGTCAAGCTGAACGACTATTCCACGGCGAGCTATATCCCGATCGTCGACGACGACGTCGTCATCTGGGCAGGCCCGGATACTTGAGCCACACCACGAACGTTACATCCTACGAAGAATACGCCGACCGGACCCAGCAAACCATCGAGGAACTCAAGGTGAACAGGATGGCCCAGGTGATACGCGCCGACCTGGAACGCATCAGGGACCTGGTCGCCACCCTACGGATCCACCACCGGGAAACGCGAAGCATTAACATACTCGGTACCGCGCTGAAAGTAGTAGCTGGGACTCCCGACTTCGACGACTGGGAGCAGATGAAATTCAAGCAGCCAACTGGCCGACGCCAACAACAGGCAGATCGAGATCAACTCAAAGATCCAGACCCGACTAAACGAAATGACCGGGCTAATGAACCACATCGCAAAATCGAGCGATGCAGAGGACAGCCTGCTGGCAGAGGGTATCGTAGCGAAAAACCGAATCGTCATCACCGACTTAGAGAACCTCATCCTGGGACTGACGCTAGCCAAGATCAAGATGGTGAGCCCAACCCTCCTCGCCGGCACCGACATCCGAGAGCAGCACTTCGCTAACATAAGCCTGGTGGAACTCCTGGAAGTCTCCAACGTCACTGCTTTCCAAGACGCCGACCTCCTGCGGTTCCTAATAAGGTTCCCCCAACCCAAACTCATCTGCAAGAAACTGCTCATATTCCCGGTCCAACGAGAGAACAAAATCTTGGACTTCAGCGACGGAGAAGTAGTAGCCGAATGCGAAAATCGAGTACTCAACATCGGGAGCTGCGAACCCAGCGTCGCCGCAACGTTTTGCAGGGAGCGACGGGTTACCACCTGCGCGCAACAACTAGTAGCGGGATCCACCGCACGCTGCGCCACGCTACCCGGACATCTGGACCCGATAACCGTAGTCGACCACGGCACGATCATCATAAACGACGCCAACGTGACCGTCATCGACGACGCGGGGGGGCCACCCACGACATCGCGGGGACGTACCTCATCTCGTACTCCAGCCAAGTTGCATTGAACGGCAGCTGGTACTTCAACCACTTGGGCGATTCCAAGAGGAAAGCGGTTGTATCAGCCATGTCCCGAGTCAACGTGACGGACCACCGCGAGAGGCTCAGCTTACCGTTCCTACGCGAACTAAGCCTGAAGAATCTCGACCACATCGGCGACCTGCGCGACCTACTGACGGTGAAGAGTATGTCATCCTACATACTCACAGTCGTCACCGTCATTCCCCTCTGCGTCGTCATCGGAATATTATACCGCCGCCTCGACGCAAGGGCGCCGAAGCAGAACGCCGACGCAGCACAGAGCACGGAAAACGGCCGACAACCGCCGATCGCGCCGTACCGCGCCCCCCAAGTCACGACGACGTCCGCCAAACCGGGGGCCAGACTCTATCAACCGCCCCCCCCGACGAAGAAACTCACGAACACCGTCCCCAGACCGCAAACAACGGTCAACGAAGTCTAGGAGACAACCCGGCGCCAAATCCAGAAGACAACCCCGGCCACGAACAACGGAAACACGAACCCACGAAGGCATGAAAAGAAAAGAAAACGCACCCGTCAGCGGGAAGGCCCGAGAACATTGTCGAAGCAACCCGAGGATCCAATTGCACCCCAGAACCGCTGACGAGGACCCCCCTCGAGGTACAACGCTGAAAGAGGAAAGAAACACTGCCGATGCGACAAAAGCCATCTCTGCAACATCAGCGTAAATCCTCATTAAATAGCGCCACCTCCGACTCTAAGGCCACCAGAAGAGATCAACCAACGCCATGAACGCCGCACCTGAAGACCACGTCGGAACCAGCGAAGTCGTCGACCTCACGGGGAACACCGACTCGGAGCGGTCCGACGTCGACACGGACACGGGAAGCGAAACGTCGTCCGGCGACAGCACGGACGACGAAGAAGAGTACACCACGGACTCGGAAGAAGAGACCCCCGAGACCAGGAGATACGACCCCCCGCCGCCATACTCCCGGCACTGCCCGCCGGGCAGCATCACTCTGCGAGGAGGGCCATCAGAACTGCCCTCGTACCAACAGTCGCAAAGAGGCACCCCACCACGCGCTCCGCGGACCCCGACCCCCTCGTACTCCCCCATGGGATGGAGATTCGACGACTATTCCGTGCCCAACGACGCCGCCCCCGATTTCCACGAGGGCATCCGTTCCGACGAAGACGCCAGCCGCCTCGCAACCGCTACTCCTGACGAAGAACCGGGCGCCGGCGAACCAATGGAAACCGGCGACGGCGCAGAGACAACACTGCGGCGCACCCCGACGCCCGGAACACCCGAGCCACTCACTGCCGAGGACGCCACGTGCTGGACGGTGGCCCCACCAGATTGGGTAACCAACACCGTCAACCGGGCCCTACCGACATCGTTGGTCCAGGAAGTACGGCGACGACTGGAGCCGCAAGGTCGAACCCTGTTCGACAGCTGGTGGTTCGAGCAACGGTACCGGACACACCGCCGCGCGCCCCACGCACGGGTCTTCGTGACTCTCGTCGGGGAAGAAAGGGGAGGGTGTAACGAACCCAAAAGGGTTCGCTACAACGCCTCTCCCAACACCCAATAAAGATCCGGCCACCCCCCCCTCCACACATAACCACCGATTGACTGGCGCCGTCTTCGTAACGCTGACCCAACACCAGGTCACGCTGACTTCCACCACTCCAACCCAAGCAACCGGCCAGGCGCAGTCTTCCGGGTTCATCGGCTACAAAACGATGACACCGCGGAAGCCCACGACGAGCCCCCAACGGCAAACCCGCCAGCTCGCCAAAACCACGAAGAGGCAGAACTGGGTCAACCCGCGACCGCCAGAACAGCGAAGTGCACCCCGACACGGAAGTGCACTTTCGAACCCGCTGACACAGCGCCCATCGGCGTATAAATAGACGCCGACTGGAAACCAGAAGACAACTTACGCAGAGATCCGGCTCACGGTACGATCGTTGTACCAAAACTTACGCAGAGATCCGGCTCACAGTACGGTCGTCGTACCAAAACTTACGCAGAGACCCAGCCCGGTGTACAGACGCGGTACCCGGAACCCACCAGAAGACATCGACACCCCACTAACAATAAGTCATTCAAACCGCTAAGAAAGATAATAAAGTGTTAAATTTGCAAAGTAAAAACACCTCGATTGCGTAAGTTCACCCCAATCAGCCGAGGCACCGACGTCCCCCCCCCCCCGAGTCCACACAGTCGTTCCATATACACGACGGTAGCAACGCCCGCCCGAGCCCCGATCCACCTCTCTACGACAGGCCGCCCTCTGACGCCGCCCTCAAGGTTCCAACACATTTCTACAAATTTCTTGTGAACAGACGCCTGGACGTGGCTGAGTTTACCTCAGGATCATCACAATATATTTGTTGAGACAACGAGCTTTTTCGCTGACTATGATTGTTCAATAATTTCACAAATTATTAATTTCCGAAAACGTTATAAATTTTATTATAGGTATTTTGTGTGTTGAGGGTGGCCGAAGATGCCAGAGCCTTTTACAATAGTATTAGAGTGACACACTTGGATGAGGCAAGCGAGCCGATCTCGAGCCAAAGTAATAGATTGGGGACAAAAAGGGTCTGTTCTCCAACTATATCAAGCGGTAACTGCTAGAGCAGGCGCAGCTGCTGACGGCTTAGCGACGGCATAGGAAAGAAAAGATAACAAGAGCGAGCATAGATAAGAATAGATGATTAAATGAGAGCATGTTGCTGAGCGAGCATAGATAAAGCTACGCTTACGTTACGTTAGTTTAGTATAATGACCAAAATAGAAAGAAAGTGAATTGATAGGCAATAAAACAATGGTATAAAATTTACACTCGGGCTTCGCCCGAACATACTCCCCCCGTGGAAGGATCCATGCCTTTCACCTCATCTCGTAGAGGCAATAGACATAGTTTTGCAAGTGCTCTTCGGCTAACACCTGTAGCCATCCTGATCAAGGCGACTCGAAATACGCCATCAGCTCCTGGGATGAGCTCGAGGATTCTCGCTAGAGGCCACTTCAGAGGAGGGAAGTTCTCGTCCTTAACAAGAACGACATCATTGACGTGAAGCTCAGGATTCCGGGTGCGCCACTTCGTTCTTTCTTGAAGACTGGTTAAATACGATTGGCGCCAGCGAGACCAAAAGATTTGCTGAAGCTGTGTGACCTTCTGCCAACGGTCCAAGCGATCGACGTTTAAATGAACCAAGTCAGGCTCCAAGAAGGTTGTGATAGGGGCGCCAACTAGAAAATGGCTGGGCGTGAGTACATCGAGATCTGCAGGGTTCTCTGAAAGAGGAAACAATGGCCTTGAATTAATGATTGCACAGATATTGCACGCGAGAGTGCGCAGCTCATCAAATCCAAGAAGCGAGGATCCGAGGGCACGTCGAAGATGATGCTTAGCAAGCTTGACTGACGCCTCCCACAATCCTCCAAAATGTGGCGATCTAGGAGGAATGAAACGCCAATCGATGCAATCGTTGAGAAAAGCTTGATGCACGGCTTCTTGATGACTGTCGCTTAGGAATAGCGACTTAAGTTCCGCCAGTTCGTTCCGCGCTCCAACAAAATTTGTGGCATTATCTGACCAAATACGAATCGGTCTTCCACGGGTGCAAATGAAACGGCGAAGAGCAGAGAGGAACGCAGCTGTTGTAAGATCCTTCACAAGCTCGATGTGAACCGCCTTGGTGGAGAAGCATATAAAAATGATCATGTAGCACTTTAGTGGGGGCCGGTTTCGAACTTCTGATTTATACAGGAACGGACCGCAATAGTCCACGCCGGTAACTAAAAATGCACGAGATTCGCTGACTCTGTCCACCGGAAGATCTGCCATTATTTGCTCGAGAGTTCGAGGCTTCACTCTAAAGCATCTGACACACTTTTGGATTACGTGTGCTACGGTCTTTCGGCCACCGATTGGCCAGTACGTTTGACGAATGATGGCTAATAGCGACTGGGGTCCAGCGTGAAGGTGCTTTTCGTGTAAGTGCCGTATCAGAGCAGAAGTGATGGAATGATTCTTGGGCAATATTATGGGATGCCGTGCTTCAAAGTCCAAGGTAGAGTTTTTAAGACGCCCTCCAACTCGAAGCAAACCGCAATCATCTAAAAATGGCGAAAGAGAGGCGATCGAGCTTGAAGCCTTGATGTCCTTTCGCGTTTCCAGGGCTCTTATTTCAGTGGATAGACGAGATTGTTGAGTAAGACGAATAAGCAGTTCGGTTCCCAAACGCAAGTCCTCCACAGTTATTCCAGACTTTCGTCGATGAATGAATTTGCATACATACGCAAAAATTCGTTGCATTTTGGGGAAGGAATTTACAAACTTTGATTCTTCCACCAAATATCTTGACGCGCAGTTTGTAATTAGTATGGTTTTTCGTGCCTCCAAAACCGGCTCTGGAAGAGCAGGTGTACTTGGCCATTGATCCTTACTGGCTGTCAAGTATGTAGGTCCATACTTCCAAAGATGAGAATTGATGAGCTCAGCTGGTAATGATCCTCGAGAAAGCATATCGGCAGGGTTTAGATCAGTTGGCACGTGCAACCAAGACATTCCAGATGTGAGTTCCTGAATAACAGAAAGTCTATTAGCGACAAATACATTGAAGTTGGATGGTTGATTCTTGATCCAAGCCAAAACGACTGTGGAGTCACACCAGCAATAATAAGAGCACTTGAAGTTCATCAAAGACACTTCATGCATAAGCTGAGCGAGTAGCGCTGCACCACATAATTCCAACTTGGGTATTGTGATAGTCTTCAGTGGCGCTACACGAGATCTGGAAGATAGAAGATTTGCCTTGACTCCATTGTCGCCTTGCGAAACAGCGTAGATGCAAGCTCCATAAGCACTCATGCTGGCATCACAAAATCCATGCATTTCAAGGTTGCTGCTTCGAAGGAAAGATAGGCGCGGGAAAGAAATTTGTTGCATAGAGTCAAACTGCTAAAATAAAGTTGATCCAAGTTGTGCGTAAGGAGACTGGCAGACTTTCATCCCAATGAAGCTTTTCTTTCCACAGCTGCTGTAGAAATATTTTTGCTTTAGTAATAACTGGCCCTATAAGTCCGAGTGGATCATAAAATCGTGCAATAGTTGACAATACAACTCGCTTAGTTGGTTTCGAAGGGACTTGATTGGGACAGAATGAAAATAATAGCTCATCCGAAGTGGGATTCCATGCTAAACCTAGCGTCTTGGTTACATCGCTGCCATCAGTAAATTTAACAAATGTTTCCCTATCTTCATGGGGTGTTTGATCGAGTACATATGTATCGTTGGAACACCATTTTCTGATCTTGAAATTTCCTTTGGCTAATAGTCCTGACACCTGGCGAATTATTTCCAGCACCTCATTTGTAGTATCTCCCCCCGTTAGCAAATCATCCACGTAAAAGTCCCGCAGCACAACTTCAGAGCCAATTGGATATGACGAACTCTCGTCTGCCGCTAGTTGGTGCATAAAACGGATGGCCAGAAATGCTGCTGGTTTCGTTCCATAGGTCACGGTATCCAGCTTGAATGTCCTTAGCTCCTCGAGGGGTGAGTCACGCCACAGTATGCACTGCAGAAAACTATCTTGGGGCGAGACACGGACGCATCTATACATTTTACAAATGTCACCAGTCAATGCTATACGAAAGGTACGAAATCGAAGAAGAGTCGTAACTAACTTTGGCTGAATTGTTGGGCCTGACATCAATATATCGTTGAGGGAATATCCTGTAGATGTACAAGCGGATCCGTCGAAAACTACTCGGAGTTTTGTGGTGGTTTTGTCTTCTCTTAAGACGCAGTGATGAGGAAGAAAAAATTTGCATTGTTTAAGTGCGTCACTTTTGACAGGGGACATGTGATTCAAATCGACGTATTCCTTTATAAATGCGGCGTATTGGGCCTTGAGAAGCGGTTTGCGAACCAACTTGCGCTCTAGATTGAGAAATCTGCGATAGGCTTGTTGATAAGAATCTCCAAGAAGACTGTCACTCAGCTTTAAAGGCAATTGAATGCAATATTCGCCACTTGGAAGCCGACCGCAATGTTTTTTGAAATGTTCCTCGCAAGCAATTTCCTCCTTTGTTGCTTCTGTAGCGGGACCGTGGCAGTTTTCCACTTCCCAGAACCTTCGCACTAGCTCATCCAAACCAACGGTAGGCGTTTGACTCAATTCCGTCGAACTAGAGGCAGCTAGGAGCACTGAGCTGCGGGAATACTGACCTCCACCTGTGACAACCCAGCCGAGACGGGTTTTTTGTATTATAGGAAGTCCCCTCTCCAATTTGATCTGTCCAACGCATAAAATGTCGTAAAATAAGCTGGCTCCAATAAGTACATCGATGCGCTGAGATTTGTTAAAGTGTGGGTCAGCAAGGCTGATATTGGATGGCATTTCCCATTTGGATACATCAAATGAAGAAGCAGGCTGGTTTCCTGTAATACGTGGAGCAACGAGAGCTGTGAGACTCGTGAAGTAATCGGAAGTCCTGGATTGAATGACCAAATTAACTGAACCTTCCGTGTGAAATGCAGAATCAGCGCCGATACCCGATACTGATACCGACCCTTTGGCTCGTTTCAGCTGAAGCCTCTGAGCAAAGCGAGAGGTTATTAAATTAATCTGAGAGCCTGAATCCAGAAGAGCCCGGCAAGAAAGAAGATCACCAACTCGACTCTTTATCATAATGACTGTCGTGGCTAGAAGCACTACGTCTGAGCTAAGATTCTGAGCAGGAGGCGAGCATGGTGATGAAGCGGCAACAAGAGAACTTGAAAGATTGGGGCCTGGGCATAAGTCTGTCTGAATAGGAGACGTAGTAGCGTTTGCAGGTTCCGTGTTAACTGACGTAGGCAGCGGATTGTTGATATGTAAAAGGGTATGATGCTTTTCACCGCATGTGCGACAAGAGCCTGAACTGCAGGAGGTATTCCGATGTCCCTTCTTCAAACAGTTGAAGCAAACTCTAAGCTTCCTTGCCTCTCTAAGACGCAAAGATGGCGAAAGGTTTCTAAAGCGAGTGCAGCTGTAAATGTTATGCCCTTTATTATCACAGAACACGCATTCCAATACGATTGTATTTGTAGCAACAAGACTGTGTTTTGAATGAGTGATTCGTTTATGTTTTCCAACCTGACTGCTATGGATTTGAATCAACATAGCTTGATCCATGGTCTCCATGGCTTGACATCTCCTCTCCAAAAAAGCCGAAAAATGGTCCCATGTTGGTATGACGTTAGGGGGCGACAGCTCCTCCCATTTGGTCCTGGTATCAGAGTCGAGATACTTGTATGTGGAGTGAACGATGATGCATCCAGCTATTTCCTCCATGGTACCCATCGATCTAAGCGCTCTCATGTGAGAATGAAGCTTGTCCGATAAAGTACGTAGCTTTGTAGTTGACCCATCTTCAACCTTCTCATGCCTCAGAATCTCAGCGACGTGTGCCTGAAAGATTAAACGTTTATTATTGAAACGATTGTTTAAAATGTCCAATGCAATATCATAATTGCTCTCCGATACTTCCAAAGAGCGAACAGCCTCCAGGGCAGGTCCATCCAAACATGAGCGCAGGTGCTGGAACTTCTCAATCTTTGATAGAAAGGGCTCCTGATCTATTACTGTGCTAAACATCGAGTAAAAGTCTGCCCACTCAGTATAACCTCCACGGAAAGTGGGAAGTTTAATGTCAGGAATATGATATCGTGACCGTACATTTCCGGAGGCAGTAACGTTGAGCTCGGGTCGTATCGTTGAGTGATGCGGCATGTTCTGGGTAGTCCTGCGGAGTGCTGAGCGAATACGAACTTCGATTTCCATCGCCAAATCCTCAAAATTGTTGCTTAAGTCGCTGCCAATTTCGCTTACATCAAGCTCTTCTAAATTAGAATGAGTAACATTAAATGAGTCGGATATTTTTTCCAAGAATTTTAAATGAACACTTAGCGCATCTTCACTGATTGGGTTGTTTTCATCATTCAATATCGTCTCTCGAAGTGAAACGGCTTTGTTGTATATTGAGAGTGCCTTTAGTTTGTAAAAAGACACCCTGTTTTCCGGCACGTCATTAGACTCATCCATTTTCGACAGGCAGCAGCGAGCAAAGCACAAAGAAGAATCGAAGAACCAACCGTTTGATTTTTTTTGGTATGCAAGCGCAAGTGCAGCGAACCCGAAGCCGCTAATGCACGTAGCTGTATTAGTGCTTGTAAGCAAGCGCGCGACGAAATGGGAACTAACCGCTTCGCGTTCGAACAGTTATGTTTAGCGGATAATTTTCACTGTTTATAATTGTTTATTTCCAAATTGTTACTGACGATCACGTCGGGGTCACCAAATGTTGAGACAACGAGCTTTTTCGCTGACTATGATTGTTCAATAATTTCACAAATTATTAATTTCCGAAAACGTTATAAATTTTATTATAGGTATTTTGTGTGTTGAGGGTGGCCGAAGATGCCAGAGCCTTTTACAATAGTATTAGAGTGACACACTTGGATGAGGCAAGCGAGCCGATCTCGAGCCAAAGTAATAGATTGGGGACAAAAAGGGTCTGTTCTCCAACTATATCAAGCGGTAACTGCTAGAGCAGGCGCAGCTGCTGACGGCTTAGCGACGGCATAGGAAAGAAAAGATAACAAGAGCGAGCATAGATAAGAATAGATGATTAAATGAGAGCATGTTGCTGAGCGAGCATAGATAAAGCTACGCTTACGTTACGTTAGTTTAGTATAATGACCAAAATAGAAAGAAAGTGAATTGATAGGTAATAAAACAATGGTATAAAATTTACACTCGGGCTTCGCCCGAACAATATTCTTGATCAGCATCAATAGCCGAGTCGATTGAGCCATGTCTGTCTGTCCGTCTGTCCGTCCGTCCGTCTGTCCGTCTGTCCGTCCCCTTCAGCGCCTAATGCTCAAAGACTATAAGAGCTAGAGCAACGATGTTTTGGACCCAGACTTCTGTGATATGTCACTGCTACAAAAATATTTCAAAACTTCGCCCCGCCCACTTCCGCCCCCACAAAGGGCGAAAATCTGTGGCATCCACAATTTTAAAGATACGAGAAAACCAAAAACGCTGAATCGTAGAGAATGACCATATCTTTTAGACTGCAGAATCTGAATTGGATCATATTATTATTATAGCCAGCATCAAGAAAACAATTTCATTTTTTCTCGCCCTGTCTCTCTCTAACACACACGTAGCATAGACGGCTTTGCTTAGAGTAAAACATTAGCGCCTAGATCCCAGAGACTATAAAACTTAGAGCAACCAAATTTGGTATCCACACTCCTAATATATCGGACCGAGACGAGTTTGTTTCAAAATTTCGCCACATCCCCTTCCGCCCCCGCAAAGGACGAAAATCTGGGGCAACCACAAATCTCAGAGACTATTAAGTCTAGAGTAACCAAATTCGGTATCCGCACTTCTGTTAGATCTCACTATAAAACGTATATCTCAGAATTTCGACCCACCCCCTTCCGCCCCCACAAAGGACGAGAATCTGTTGCATCCACAATATTGCAGATTCGAGAAAACTAAAAACTCAGAATCATAGATAATGACCATATCTATCAGACTGCTGAATCTGGATCAGATCAGATCATTTTTATAGCCATAAGGAAGAAATCAATTTGCAGTGGCTACGCAGCGCCCGACGTCACGCTCAGACTGATTTTCTGTCTCTCTCGCACGCACTCTTTGTCGTGTCGTTTAATATTAGCGCCGTCTGCCGGAGGAGAGCCATACTGACTTAGTATCGGGTATAACTGTAGAGTTGCGGTGTCCGCAGCAACTCATAACGTTCCCCCTCGTTTGTTTTGTGTTTTGTCGGGCATGTCGCACTCACCGCCCACGGCAGATGTCTGTGTAGCCGGATTGTCCATGGGGAGCGTCGTCAGATTTGGAGCAACTTCATACTGGCCTGGTCCAGTGGCGTCAAATGAGATGGTTTTCCTCATCTTTATGGTCTGCAGCTTGGTTCTGCTGCGTGGTCGAGATTGGGAAAAATTGCTTCCACTTTCACTGTCGTCGGCCCTATATTGTTTTGTATTGGCACAATTGTTAATTAATTAATGTTCTTAGTCCCGATCAACATATATTTATCCACGCACTATGCCCGACAAAACACAAAACAAACGAGGGGGAACGTTGTGAGTTGCTGCGGACACCGCAACTCTACGGTTATACCCGATACTAAGTCAGTATGGCTCTCCTCCGGCAGACGCCGCTAATATTAAACGACACGACAAAGAGTGCGTGCGAGAGAGACAGAAAATCAGTCTGAGCGTGACGTCGGGCGCTGCGTAGCCACTGCAAATTGATTTCTTCCTTATGGCTATAAAAATGATCTGATCTGATCCAGATTCAGCAGTCTGATAGATATGGTCATTATCTATGATTCTGCGTTTTTAACTTTCTCGAATCTGCAATATTGTGGATGCAACAGATTCTCGTCCTTTGTGGGGGCGGAAGGGGGTGGGGCGAAATTCTGAGATATACGTTTTATAGTGACATCTTAAAGGAGTGTGTGTACCAAATTTGGTTACTCTAGCCTTAATAGTCTCTGAGATTTGTGGTTGCCTCAGATTTTCGTCCTTTGCGGGGGCGGAAGGGGGTGTGGCGAAATTTGGACACGAAACGGTCAAGGTCCGATATCACAGGAGTGTGGATACCAAATTTGGTTGCTCTGGCTCTTATAGGTTCTGAGATCCTTGAACTCATATTTTGCAATTGGCAAAACCGACCATGAAACCTGTGTGTTAGAGTGAGACAGAGCGAGAAAGAGTGAAATTGTTTTCGTGATTCTGGCTGTAATAATTATACGATCTGGTTCAGATTTTGCACTCTAGAAGATATAGTCATCTTCTACGATTCTGCGATTTTAGTTTTCTCGTATCGTCGAAATTGTGGATGCCACAGATTTTCGCCCTTTGTGGGGGCGGAAGTGGGCGGGGCAAAGTTTTGAAATATTTTTGGAGCAGTGACATATCGCAGAAGTCTGGATCCAAAACATCGTTGCTCTAGCTCTTATAGTCTTTGAGCATTAGGCGCTGAAGGGGACGGACAGACGGACAGACGGACGGACGGACAGACGGATAGACGGACGGACGGACAGACGGACAGACAGACATGGCTCAATCGACTCGGCTATTGATGCTGATCAAGAATATATATACTTTATGAGGTCGGAAACGATTCCTTCTGGACGTTACACACATCCACTTTTACCACAAATCTAATATACCCCAATACTCATTTTGAGAGTATAAAAACACAAGTCTTTTTTTTCCAAATTAATTGCTGCGAGAGCGCACCCGTCTTTCGCTTCGACGATGCGAACACTCGCCCGCCAGCTATGCTAGTCTGGCGATCAACTTATTAAGCACTTTCCATTACCTGTATGTCGGCAATATTTGTGAAAGCTTGATTGACAAGAATAAGGTTTTTTTTTTAATTTTTGCGGGCAATTGACATTAACATGGTTCTAACAGACGTTTGACATGGAACATAAATTAACATCTGGCATCACAAGAATTGACGTACATTAATAGAAACAGGTGGTCACAAAGAGATAAGTATTGGACAAATTGCAACATTAATAACATTTATAGACTATTTTCATTTTATTTATTTTCGATTTCAGGTACTGGAGGAACATCGTCGTCGTCTGGAGCAGAGTGGATGGCACAGGGCGCATCCGCCTCAGCGCTGGATGTGCACATGTGATTGATGCAGCAGAACACGCATCTGCGGCATCGGAATTGGCGGAGACTTGAACTTGGAGTTGGCGTGCACGGTGATGGTAAATAGCGAGCGACTCTTCTCCTGCTGCCCACGTTGCTTCTGCCTGGAGATCTGGAGATTGTCACCGAGATGCGTCCACCAACAGAATTGGCTGAGGACGAACGTAATTTGGCTGCATCCGAGTGGCTTCTGGTCCGGACACCCAGGATGCACTGTCGATGGAGATGGCGCGCTGGCCAGTGTCGTCTGTAGTGGCTGGCCTCGTTGGATTGCTGCCGTTTTGTGATGATGGCGTGACGTCACGGCCATCAGTTGGCGGCAGCATAATCGGAGCCTCCAGATTGGGCACAACTTGCAACAAAATGTTGCGGTTAGTGGCGAGCCAGCTTCTGGAGAGGTTTGATCTGTATGTGTAGTGGCAGGTAAGTGTGATTAGTGAGAGTATTGACTATTTTGTGTTTATGCGTGAATTGATGATTTTTCTTCTTTTTTCAGTGGCAGCCTGTGGACCTGGATGTTGTTGGCGACGGCGATATGGACTCCAAATTTCGCCCATTTGGCAGGAAAAGGGTGGGGAAATTGACGTGTCAGCTGCTGGAGGGGCAGCTCTGTCGGTGGACTGGCAGGTAAGTATGTTTTATGTGTGGTTTGACCATTTTGCGTAGATGTGCGAACTGACGTTTTTTGTTTATTTACAGTGGCTGCTCGGAATTTTGTGTTGAATGGCAGAGGCGTCATCCACGAGTCCTCAAACTTCGTCCAATTGGCAGAAAATGGATGGTGAATTTGGTGTGGCAACTGCTGGAGAGGCAGCTCTGTCGGAGGCGTGGCAGGTACGTGTGATTATTGTGAGTTTTGTCTATATTTTGTTGGTATGCGAATTGACGTAATTTAGTTTTATTTCACTGGCTGCTTTGGATCTGTGCGATGTATTGTCAGGAGCGTCGTCAATATATTCTAAAAATTTCGTCAAATTAGCAGCAAATGTATGATCTATTTGTCGTGGCAACTGCTGGTGGGGCAGCTCTGTCGATGGCGTGTCAGGTGAGTACGTTTTAGGTACGTATTGGTAATTTTTCGTGGTTATGTGAGTTAATGTTTTCCATCTGTTTGTAGTGGCTGCCTCAGGACCGACTTTTGGGCTCATCAATAGACGTTGTCAGAGTAAAAGCTACCGTAGGCGTCCATGATCTCCTCCGCTATCTCGTCGTCAAATGAATCGTGGTGCGTCCACTGGACGTCGCCATCGTCACTGAGTGCTTCGCAGTCCATATCAGAGACGTCCGATACGGCTGCGGCGTCAGATTGAGTGTTGGCGGCAGGTCGTGTAGGAGTTGGTGCTGCTGCTGCTGCCGGTGTCTGTGATGGCGGATTGGCCACTGCTGAGCCACTGCCCTTTGCTTCAGTAAGGTTTGTAATTAGTGTGGTGAGTTCTTGAAGTCTTTTCTCTAGATTTTCAATTTTATTGGCATACTCTTTTAGCATTTCCACACACTTGCCATCGCACTGGGCGGCTGGCTGCTGCTGGGGATTACTCGGTGTCTGCTGTGGCTGGGAATGATGGCTGCGATGCTGGTGCTGCTGCTGATGCTGCCGGCCCAAATTGTGATCGCGCTTCTGTTGTTGCTGAATGTGGAGTGTCTGCTTTTGTTGTTTCTGCTGCTCGTCCCTGACCTTCTGCTGGACCTTGACCAGGTTGTTTTCAGCCGGATTGGCTTGAGCTCCACGGCTATACAAGGGCCTGCGGGTGTTGGGCGTTGCTGCTGCTGCTGGTGTTAGTGCTGCTGGTTTCGCCCCCTGTTTGCCGCTTGAATGCTGCTGCTGTTGGTGTTCTGGCCGGATCTTTTGAGATGGCTGCTGCTGTTTAGGAGCGTGGGTATGAGGCTGCTGATGCTGGGAAGGACGACGTCTACTCTGCGGCTGTTGCCGTTCGGCCGCGCGTGGCTGCTGCTGCTGCTCAGCATTCCCAGACCGCACCACTCGGTTGTAGGAAGGCCTGCCATTGCCTCTGGTGCTTGTGTTTGCTGGTTGGTGTTGATGGTGGTAGGATTGGCGGTTCGGCTGCTGCGTTTGTGGATGTTGGTCTTCGATTGGCTGCTGTGGCTGCTGGCGTTGCTGTTGGTAATGCTGCTGACGCTGCTCAGCAATGAGTCGATTCGCCCTCAATTTACCTCGAGCCTTTTTAAATTCGTCGCATCCTTTATAGCAGTTGACATGAGAGCCACTGCAGTTGGCGCATTTCGGGGCTACATTCCTTGGCTTTCGGCATGCCGTAGTGGGGTGCTCCGCCGCGCACTTCATGCAACGGTAAGGCCGTCTGCAGTAGTTCTTAGTATGCCCAAATGCCTGGCAGCGGTGGCATTGCGCCGGATCTCGCGGCTTAGATTGTCGCTCAATCGCGACGAGTTGGCTGGGTAATTGCTTTACTGTCAGGATCCCCTCATGACCGCTGTCCTTCATGGGCTCAATTTCCACCTCGAACAGGTTCAGAGGTCTTCCGCTGTATCTGTTTTTCACCACTCGGATGCACCGAGTGGTATACCCCAGCTGCTTAAGCTCCTCTCTTACCCAATCGCATGGTGTGGAGTGGTGCAGATTTCGGATGACCACCCTGAACCCCTTGGCGCTACGAGGCTGGTGGGTGTGGAGCTGAATGTCTTCATCAGCAAGGGCGTTCAGGATCGCGATGTGGGTGTCCATGTCTACGGATTGGACTCTGAGCCCACCATTGGCCATGGCTTTGGTCGAGAATTTCCCTATCTTTTGGGTTGCTGTTGAGCTTATTGATAAGGGGGACTATTGCCGGCACCAGGGGCAGGAAGAGTGAAGGGGCCCTGGTATCAGGTATTGGCATTGGCTTAGTCAATGGAACGGGCATTGTCTGGCTGGTTGCTGTTTTTGTTTTTTCTGCTGCTGCTGTCTTAGTTCAGCCTCCAGCGCCGTTTCGTGCTGCAGCTGCTCCCTGTGCAGGCGACTCAATTGCGCGCATTGGACTACACCAGGCGCCGGCTCTTGCTGAGACGAGCTCAAGCTGGCGGCCCTCCTGGTGCAGTCTTTTGGCAAAGCCGCTTTTGAATAGCGGAGTTGCTATTGGCAGAAATGTAATTGACGTGTCAGCTGCTGGAGGGGCAGCTCTGTCGGTGGACTGGCAGGTAAGTATGTTTTATGTGTGGTTTGACCATTTTGCGTAGATGTGCGAACTGACGTTTTTTGTTTATTTACAGTGGCTGCTCGGAATTTTGTGTTGAATGGCAGAGGCGTCATCCACGAGTCCTCAAACTTCGTCCAATTGGCAGAAAATGGATGGTGAATTTGGTGTGGAGAGGCAGCTCTGTCGGAGGCGTGGCAGGTACGTGTGATTATTGTGAGTTTTGTCTATATTTTGTTGGTATGCGAATTGACGTAATTTAGTTTTATTTCACTGGCTGCTTTGGATCTGTGCGATGTATTGTCAGGAGCGTCGTCAATATATTCTAAAAATTTCGTCAAATTAGCAGCAAATGTATGATCTATTTGTCGTGGCAACTGCTGGTGGGGCAGCTCTGTCGATGGCGTGTCAGGTGAGTACGTTTTAGGTACGTATTGGTAATTTTTCGTGGTTATGTGAGTTAATGTTTTCCATCTGTTTGTAGTGGCTGCCTCAGGACCGACTTTTGGGCTCATCAATAGACGTTGTCAGAGTAAAAGCTACCGTAGGCGTCCATGATCTCCTCCGCTATCTCGTCGTCAAATGAATCGTGGTGCGTCCACTGGACGTCGCCATCGTCACTGAGTGCTTCGCAGTCCATATCAGAGACGTCCGATACGGCTGCGGCGTCAGATTGAGTGTTGGCGGCAGGTCGTGTAGGAGTTGGTGCTGCTGCTGCTGCCGGTGTCTGTGATGGCGGATTGGCCACTGCTGAGCCACTGCCCTTTGCTTCAGTATGGTTTGTAATTAGTGTGGTGAGTTCTTGAAGTCTTTTCTCTAGATTTTCAATTTTATTGGCATACTCTTTTAGCATTTCCACACACTTGCCATCGCACTGGGCGGCTGGCTGCTGCTGGGGATTACTCGGTGTCTGCTGTGGCTGGGAATGATGGCTGCGATGCTGGTGCTGCTGCTGATGCTGCCGGCCCAAATTGTGATCGCGCTTCTGTTGTTGCTGAATGTGGAGTGTCTGCTTTTGTTGTTTCTGCTGCTCGTCCCTGACCTTCTGCTGGACCTTGACCAGGTTGTTTTCAGCCGGATTTCAGCTCCACGGCTATACAAGGGCCTGCGGGTGTTGGGCGTTGCTGCTGCTGCTGGTGTTAGTGCTGCTGGTTTCGCCCCCTGTTTGCCGCTTGAATGCTGCTGCTGTTGGTGTTCTGGCCGGATCTTTTGAGATGGCTGCTGCTGTTTAGGAGCGTGGGTATGAGGCTGCTGTTGCTGGGGAGGACGACGACTACTCTGCGGCTGTTGCCGTTCTGCCGCGCGTGGCTGCTTCTGCTGCTCAGCATTCCCAGACCGCACCACTCGGCTGTAGGAAAGCCTGACATTGCCTCTGGAGCTTGTGTTTGCTGGTTGGTGTTGATGGTGGTGGGATTGGCGGTTCGGCTGCTGCGTTTGTGGATGTTGGTCTTCGGTTGGCTGCTGTGGCTGCTGGCGTTGCTGTTGGTAATGCTGCTGACGCTGCTCAGCAATGAGTCGATTCGCCCTCAATTTACCTCATCCTTTATAGCAGCTGACATGAGAGCCACTGCAGTTGGCGCATTTCGGGGCTACATTCCTTGGCTTTCGGCATGCCGTAGTGGGGTGCTCCGCCGCGCACTTCATGTAACGGTAAGGCCGTCTGCAGTAGTTCTTAGTATGCCCAAATGCCTGGCAGCGGTGGCATTGCGCCGGATCTCGCGGCTTAGATTGTCGCTCAATCGCGACGAGTTGGCTGGGTAATTGCTTTACTGTCAGGATCCCCTCATGACCGCTGTCCTTCATGGGCTCAATTTCCACCTCGAACAGGTTCAGAGGTCTTCCGCTGTATCTGTTTTTCACCACTCGGATGCACCGAGTGGTATACCCCAGCTGCTTAAGCTCCTCTCTTACCCAATCGCATGGTGTGGAGTGGTGCAGATTTCGGATGACCACCCTGAACCCCTTGGCGCTACGAGGCTGGTGGGTGTGGAGCTGAATGTCTTCATCAGCAAGGGCGTTCAGGATCGCGATGTGGGTGTCCATGTCTACGGATTGGACTCTGAGCCCACCATTGGCCATGGCTTTGGTCGAGAATTTCCCTATCTTTTGGGTTGCTGTTGAGCTTATTGATAAGGGGGACTATTGCCGGCACCAGGGGCAGGAAGAGTGAAGGGGCCCTGGTATCAGGTATTGGCATTGGCTTAGTCAATGGAACGGGCATTGTCTGGCTGGTTGCTGTTTTTGTTTTTTCTGCTGCTGCTGTCTTAGTTCAGCCTCCAGCGCCGTTTCGTGCTGCAGCTGCTCCCTGTGCAGGCGACTCAATTGCGCGCATTGGACTACACCAGGCGCCGGCTCTTGCTGAGACGAGCTCAAGCTGGCGGCCCTCCTGGTGCAGTCTTTTGGCAAAGCCGCTTTTGAATAGCGGAGTTGCTATTGGCAGAAATGTAATTGACGTGTCAGCTGCTGGAGGGGCAGCTCTGTCGGTGGACTGGCAGGTAAGTATGTTTTATGTGTGGTTTGACCATTTTGCGTAGATGTGCGAACTGACGTTTTTTGTTTATTTACAGTGGCTGCTCGGAATTTTGTGTTGAATGGCAGAGGCGTCATCCACGAGTCCTCAAACTTCGTCCAATTGGCAGAAAATGGATGGTGAATTTGGTGTGGAGAGGCAGCTCTGTCGGAGGCGTGGCAGGTACGTGTGATTATTGTGAGTTTTGTCTATATTTTGTTGGAATGCGAATTGACGTAATTTAGTTTTATTTCACTGGCTGCTTTGGATCTGTGCGATGTATTGTCAGGAGCGTCGTCAATATATTCTAAAAATTTCGTCAAATTAGCAGCAAATGTATGATCTATTTGTCGTGGCAACTGCTGGTGGGGCAGCTCTGTCGATGGCGTGTCAGGTGAGTACGTTTTAGGTACGTATTGGTAATTTTTCGTGGTTATGTGAGTTAATGTTTTCCATCTGTTTGTAGTGGCTGCCTCAGGACCGACTTTTGGGCTCATCAATAGACGTTGTCAGAGTAAAAGCTACCGTAGGCGTCCATGATCTCCTCCGCTATCTCGTCGTCAAATGAATCGTGGTGCGTCCACTGGACGTCGCCATCGTCACTGAGTGCTTCGCAGTCCATATCAGAGACGTCCGATACGGCTGCGGCGTCAGATTGAGTGTTGGCGGCAGGTCGTGTAGGAGTTGGTGCTGCTGCTGCTGCCGGTGTCTGTGATGGCGGATTGGCCACTGCTGAGCCACTGCCCTTTGCTTCAGTAAGGTTTGTAATTAGTGTGGTGAGTTCTTGAAGTCTTTTCTCTAGATTTTCAATTTTATTGGCATACTCTTTTAGCATTTCCACACACTTGCCATCGCACTGGGCGGCTGGCTGCTGCTGGGGATTACTCGGTGTCTGCTGTGGCTGGGAATGATGGCTGCGATGCTGGTGCTGCTGCAGATGCTGCCGGCCCAAATTGTGATCGCGCTTCTGTTGTTGCTGAATGTGGAGTGTCTGCTTTTGTTGTTTCTGCTGCTCGTCCCTGACCTTCTGCTGGACCTTGACCAGGTTGTTTTCAGCCGGATTGGCTTGAGCTCCACGGCTATACAAGGGCCTGCGGGTGTTGGGCGTTGCTGCTGCTGCTGGTGTTAGTGCTGCTGGTTTCGCCCCCTGTTTGCCGCTTGAATGCTGCTGCTGTTGGTGTTCTGGCCGGATCTTTTGAGATGGCTGCTGCTGTTTAGGAGCGTGGGTATGAGGCTGCTGATGCTGGGAAGGACGACGTCTACTCTGCGGCTGTTGCCGTTCGGCCGCGCGTGGCTGCTGCTGCTGCTCAGCATTCCCAGACCGCACCACTCGGTTGTAGGAAGGCCTGCCATTGCCTCTGGTGCTTGTGTTTGCTGGTTGGTGTTGATGGTGGTAGGATTGGCGGTTCGGCTGCTGCGTTTGTGGATGTTGGTCTTCGATTGGCTGCTGTGGCTGCTGGCGTTGCTGTTGGTAATGCTGCTGACGCTGCTCAGCAATGAGTCGATTCGCCCTCAATTTACCTCGAGCCTTTTTAAATTCGTCGCATCCTTTATAGCAGTTGACATGAGAGCCACTGCAGTTGGCGCATTTCGGGGCTACATTCCTTGGCTTTCGGCATGCCGTAGTGGGGTGCTCCGCCGCGCACTTCATGCAACGGTAAGGCTGTCTGCGTAGTTCTTCGTGTGCCCAAATGCCTGAAAACGATGACATTGGGCTGGGTCTCGCGGCTTAGATTGTCGCTCGATCGCAAAGCGTTGGCTGGACATTTGTTTTACTGTCAGGATCCCCTCATGACCGCTGTCCTTCATGGGCTCCGCTGTATCTGTGTTTCACCACTCGGATGAACCGAGTGGTATACCCCTGCTGCTTAAGCTCCTCTGTTACCCAGTCGCATGGTGTGGAGTGGTGCAGATTTCGGATGACCACCCTGAACCCCTTGGCGCTACGAGGCTGGTGGGTGTGGAGCTGAATGTCTTCATCAGCAAGGGCGTTCAGGATTGGACGCTGAGCCCACCATTGGCCATGGCTTTGGTCGAGAATTTCCCTATCTTTTGGGTTGCTGTTGAGCTTATTGATAAGGGGGACTATTTCCGGCACCAGGGGCAGGAAGAGTGAAGGGGCCCTGGTGTCAGGTAATGGTAGTGGTCTGGGCATTGCAAGTATATATAAAGTATATATATTCTTGATCAGCATCAAAAGCCGAGTCGATTGAGCCATGTCCGTCTGTCCGTCTTTCCGTCCGTCCGTCTGTCCGTCCCCTTCAGCGCCTAGTGCTCTATAAGACTATAAGAGCTAGAGCAACGATGTTTTGGATCCAGACTTCTGTGATATGTCACTGCTACAAAAATATTTCAAAACTTTGCCCCGCCCACTTCCGCCCCCACAAAGAATCAATCTGTGGCATCCACATTTTTAAAGATACGATAAAACCAAAAACGCAGAATCGTAGAGGATGACCATATCTTCTAGAGTGTAAAATCTGAACGAGATCGTATTATTATTATAGCCAGAATCACGAAAAAGTTTCACTCTTTCTCGCTCTGTCTCAATCTAACACACAGGTTTCATGGTCGGTTTTGCCAATTGCAAAATATGAGTTCAAGGATCTCAGAACCCATAAGAGCTAGAGCAACCAAATTTGGTATCCACAGTCCTGTGATATCGGACCTTGACCGTTTTGTGTCAAAATTTCGCCGCACCCCCTTCCGCCCCCGCAAAGGACGAAAATCTGGGGCAACCACAAATCTCAGATACTATTAAGGCTAGAGTAACCAAATTTGTTATCCGCACTTCTGTTAGATCTCACTTTAAAACGTATATCTCAGAATTTCGCCCCACCCACTTCCGCCCCCACAAAGGACGAGAATCTGTTGCATCCACAATATTGCAGATTCGAGAAAACTAAAAACGCAGAATCATAGAGAATGACCATATCTATCAGATTGCTGAGTCTGGATCAGATCAGATCATTTTTATAGCCATAGGGAAGAAATCAATTTGCATTGGCTACGCAGCGCCCGACGTCACGCTCAGACTGATTTTCTGTCTCTCTCGCACGCACTCTTTGTCGTGTCGTTTAATATTAGCGCCGTCTGCCGGAGGAGAGCCATACTGACTTAGTATCGGGTATTACTGTAGAGTTGCGGTGTCCGCAGCAACTCACAACGTTCCCCCTCGTTATACCCGATACTCAAAATGAGTATTGGGGTATATTAGATTTGTGGTAAAAGTGGATGTGTGTAACGTCCAGAAGGAATCGTTTCCGACCCTATAAAGTATATATATTCTTGATCAGCATCAATAGCCGAGTCGATTGAGCCATGTCCGTCTGTCCGCCCGTCCGTCTGTCCGTCTGTCCGTCCCCTTCAGCGCCTAATGCTCAAAGACTATAAGAGCTAGAGCAACGATGTTTTGGATCCAGACTTCTGTGATATGTCACTGCTCCAGAAATATTTCAAAACTTTGCCCCGCCCACTTCCGCCCCCACAAAGGGCGAAAATCTGTGGCATCCACAATTTCGACGATACGAGAAAACTAAAAACGCAGAATCGTAGAAGATGACTATATCTTCTAGAGTGCAAAATCTGAACCAGATCGTATAATTATTACAGCCAGAATCACGAAAACAATTTCACTCTTTCTCGCTCTGTCTCACTCTAACACACAGGTTTCATGGTCGGTTTTGCCAATTGCAAAATATGAGTTCAAGGATCTCAGAACCTATAAAAGCCAGAGCAACCAAATTTGGTATCCACACTCCTGTGATATCGGACCTTGACCGTTTCCTGTCCAAATTTCGCCACACCCCCTTCCGCCCCCGCAAAGGACGAAAATCTGGGGCAACCACAAATCTCAGAGACTATTAAGGCTAGAGTAACCAAATTTGGTGCACACACTCCTTTAAGATGTCACTATAAAACGTATATCTCAGAATTTGCCCCACCCCCATCCGCCCCCACAAAGGACGAAAATCTGTTGCATCCACAATATTGCAAAATCGAGTAAACTAAAAACGCAGAATCATAGATAATGACCATATCTATTAGATTGCTGAATCTGGATCAGATCAGACCATTTTTTTAGCCAAAAGGAACAAATCAATTTGCAGTGGCTACGCAGCGCCCGACGTCACGCTCAGACTGATTTTCTGTCTCTCTCGCACGCACTCTTTGTCGTGTCGTTAAATATTAGCGGCGTCTGCCGGAGGAGAGCCATGTTGACTTAGTATCGGGTATAACCGTAGAGTTGCGGTGTCCGCAGCAACTCACAACGTTCCCCCTCGTTTTTTTTAATTTTTGCGGGCAATTGACATTAACATGGTTCTAACAGACGTTTGACATGGAACATAAATTAACATCTGGCAGCCCTAATTTGTCATTCACAAGATTTGACGTACATTAATAGAAACAGGTGGTCACAAAGAGATAAGTATTGGACAAATTGCAACATTAATGACATTTATAGACTATTTTAATTCTATGTATTTTCTATTTCAGGTACTGGAGGAACATCGTCGTCGTCTGGAGCAGAGTGGATGGCACAGGGCGCATCCGCCGCAGCGCTGGATGTGCACATGTGATTGATGCAGCAGAACACGCATCTGCGGCATCGGAGTTGGCGGAGACTTGAACTTGGAGTTGGCGTGCACGGTGATGGTAAATAGCGAGCGACTCTGCTCCGGCTGCCCACGTTGCTTCTGCCTGGAGATCTGGAGATTGGCACTGGTCCGACCAACCGAGATACATCGACCAACAGAATTGGCTGAGGACGAACTTGATTTGGCTGCATCCGAGTGGCTGCTGGTCCAGACACCCAGGATGAACTGTCGATGGAGATGGCGCGCTGGCCAGTGTCGTCTGTAGTGGCTGGCCTCGTTGGATTGCTGCCGTTTTGTGATGATGGCGTGACGTCACGGCCATCAGTTGGCGGCAGCATAATCGGAGCCTCCAGATTGGGCACAACTTGCAACAAAATGTTGCGGTTAGTGGCGAGCCAGCTTCTGGAGAGGTTTGATCTGTATGTGTAGTGGCAGGTAAGTGTGATTAGTGAGAGTATTGGCTATTTTGTGTTGATGCGTGAATTGATGATTTTTCTTCTTTTTTCAGTGGCAGCCTGTGGACCTGTATGTTGTTGGCGACGGCGATATGGACTCCAAATTTCGCCCATTTGGCAGGAAAAGGGTGGCGAAATTGACGTGGCAGCTGCTGGAGGGGCAGCTCTGTCGGTGGACTGGCAGGTAAGTATGTTTTATGTGTGTTTTGACCATTTTGCGTAGATGTGCGAATTGACGTTTTTTATACCCGATACTCAAAATGAGTATTGGGGTATATTAGATTTGTGGTAAAAGTGTATGTGTGTAATGTCCAGAAGGAATCGTTTCCGACCCCATAAAGTATATATATTCTTGATCAGCATCAATAGCCGAGTCGATTGAGCCATGTCTGTCTGTCCGTCTGTCCGTCTGTCCGTCCGTCCGTCTGTCCGTCCCCTTCAGCGCCTAATGCTCAAAGACTATAAGAGCTAGAGCAACGATGTTTTGGATCCAGACATCTGTGATATGTCACTGCTACTAAAATATTTCAAAACTTTGCCCCGCCCACTTCCGCCCCCACAAAGGGCGAAAATCTGTGGCATCCACAATTTCGACGATACGAGAAAACTAAAAACGCAGAATCGTAGAGAATGACCATATCTTTTAGACTGCAGAATCTGAATTGGATCGTATTACTATTATAGCCAGCATCAAGAAAACAATTTCATTTTTTCTCGCCCTGTCTCTCTCTAACACACACGTAGCATAGGCGGCTTTGCTTAGAGTAAAACATTAGCGCCTAGATCTCAGAGACTTTAAAAGCTAGAGCAACCAAATTTGGTATCCACACTCCTAATATATCGGACCGAGACGAGTTTGTTTCAAAATTTCGCCACACCCCCTTCCGCCCCCGCGAAGGATGCAGATCTGGGGATATTCATAAATCTCAGAGACTATTAAGGCTAGAGTAACCAAATTTGGTATCCGCACTCCTGTTAGATCTCACTATAAAACGTATATCTCAAAATTTCGCCCCACCCCCTTCCGCCCACACAAAGGACGAAAATCTGTTGCATCCACAATATTGCAAAATCGAGTAAACTAAAAACGCAGAATCATAGACAATGACCATATCTATCCGGTTGCCGAATCTGGATCAGATCGGATCATTTTTGTAGCCAAAAGCAAGAAATCAATTTTTAGTGGCTACGCAGCGCCCGACGTCACGCTCAGACTGATTTTCTGTCTCTCTCGCACGCACTCCTTGTCGTGTCGTTAAATATTAGCGGCGTCTGCCGGAGGAGAGCCATACTGACTTAGTATCGGGTATAACTCTAGAGTTGCGGTGTCCGCAGCAACTCACAGCGTTCCCCCTCGTTTTGTTTATTTACAGTGGCTGCTCGGAATTTTGTGTTGAATGGGAGAGGCGTCATCCACGAGTCCTCAAACTTCGTCCAATTGGCAGAAAGTGGATGGTGAATTTGGTGTGGCAACTGCTGGAGAGGCAGCTCTGTCGGAGGCGTGGCAGGTACGTATGTATTGTGTAAGTTTTGACCATTTTGTGTTGATGTGTGTATTGACGTCATTTTTGGTTTGTTTACAGTGGCTGCTGTGGACTTGTGCGGTGGATTGTCAGGAGCGTCGTCAATATATTCTAAACATTTCGTCAAATTAGCAGCAAATGTATGGTCTATTTGTCGTGGCAACTGCTGGTGGGGCAGCTCTGTCGATGGCGTGTCAGGTGAGTACGTTTTAGGTACGTATTGGTCATTTTTCGTGGTTATGTGATTTAATGTTTTCCATCTGTTTGTAGTGGCTGCCTCAGGACCGACTTCTGGGCTCATCAATAGACGTTGTCAGAGTAGAAGCTACCGTAGGCGTCCATGATCTCCCACGTCATCTCGTCTTCAAAGGAATCGTGGTCCGTCCACTGGTCGTCGCCATCGTCGCTGATTGCTTCGCAGTCCAGAGTCCTCCGATACGGCTGTGGCGTCAGATTGAGTGTTGGCGGCGGGTCTTGGAGGTGTTGGTGCTGCTGCTGCTGCTGGTGTCTGTGATGGCGTATTGGCCACTTCTGAGCCACTGCCCTTTGCTTCAGTCATGTTTTATAATTTGTGTGGTGAGTTCTTGCAGTCTTTTCTCTAGATTTTCAATTTTATTGGCGTACTCTTTTAGCGTTTCCACACACTTGCCATCGCATTGGACGGCTGGCTGCTGCTGTTGCTGGGGATTTCTCGGTGTCTGAACACGTTTTGGGGTTTGCTGCACCCGTTGATCGCGCTGGCATTGGCGCCCCTTGGTCTGTGGCTGGGATTGATGGCCGCGATTCTGGTGCTGCCGACCCAAATTGTGTTCGCGCTGCTATTGTTCTTGTTGTTGCTGCTGCTCGTCCCTCAGCTTCTGCTGGTAATTGGCCAGATGTTTTTCAGCCGGATTGGCTTGAGCTCCACGGCTATACAAGGGCCTGCGGGTGTTGGGCGTTGCTGCTGCTGCTGGTGTTGGTGCTGCTGGTTTGGCCGCCCTGTTTGCCGCTTGAATGCTGCTGCTGTTGATGTTGTGGCCGTTTTTATACCCGATACTCAAAATGAGTATTGGGGTATATTAGATTTGTGGTAAAAGTGGATGTGTGTAACGTCCAGAAGGAATCGTTTCCGACTCATAGAGTATATATATTCTTGATCAGCATCAATAGCCAAGTCGATTTAGCCCTGTCTGTCTGTCCGTCTGTCCGTCCGTCCGTCTGTCCGTCCCCTTCAGCGCCTAGTGCTCAAAGACTATAAGAGCTAGAGCAACGATTTTTTGGATCCAGACTTCTGCGATATGTCACTGCTCCAAAAATATTTCAAAACTTTGCCCCGCCCACTTCCGCCCCCACAAAGGGCGAAAATCTGTGGCATCCACAATTTCGACGATACGAGAAAACTAAAAACGCAGAATCGTAGAAGATGACTTTATCTTCTAGAGTGCAAAATCTGAACCAGATCGTATAATTATTACAGCCAGAATCACGAAAACAATTTCACTCTTTCTCGCTCTGTCTCACTCTAACACACAGGTTTCATGGTCGGTTTTGCCAATTGCAAAATATGAGTTCAAGGATCTCAGAACCTATAAGAGCCAGAGCAACCAAATTTGGTATCCACACTCCTGTGATATCGGACCTTGACCGTTTCGTGTCCAAATTTCGCCACACCTCTTCCGCCCCCGCAAAGGACGAAAATCTGAGGCAACCACAAATCTCAGAGACTATTAAGGCTAGAGTAACCAAATTTGGTACACACACTCCTTTAAGATGTCACTATAAAACGTATATCTCAGAATTTCGCCCCACCCCCTTCCGCCCCCACAAAGGACGAGAATCTGTTGCATCCACAATATTGCAGATTCGAGAAAACTAAAAACGTAGAATCATAGATAATGACCATATCTATCAGATTGCTGAATCTGGATCAGATCAGATCATTTTTATAGCCATAAGGAAGAAATCAATTTGCAGTGGCTACGCAGCGCCCGACGTCACGCTCAGACTGATTTTCTGTCTCTCTCGCACGCACTCTTTGTCGTGTCGTTAAATATTAACGGCGTCTGCCGGAGGAGAGCCATACTGACTTAGTATCGGGTATAACCGTAGAGTTGCGGTGTCCGCAGCAACTCACAACGTTCCCCCTCGTTTGTTTTGTGTTTTGTCGGGCATAGTGCGTGGATAAATATATGTTGATCGGGACTAAGAACATTAATTAATTAACAATTGTGCCAATACAAAACAATATAACAAACAATATAGGGCCGACGACAGTGAAAGTGGAAGCCATTTTTCCCAATCTCGACCACGCAGCAGAACCAAGCTGCAGACCATAAAGATGAGGAAAACCATCTCATTTGACGCCACTGGACCAGGCCAGTATGAAGTTGCTCCAAATCTGACGACGCTCCCCATGGACAATCCGGCTACACAGACATCTGCCGTGGGCGGTGAGTGCGTGTCCCATTCCTCTGACCCTGATGTGTCCACCAAGCCCCATGGTCGGTCCCACTACGAGTCGATGCTCGACTCCGAGGGGGATGCGAAGCTGGCGGAGATGGACTCCCCAGTGAGCTCACTCGAGAGGACGGTGGTCGAATTCGACCGACGCTTCAGGGACAGGGGCCTCCGCGATCAAATTGAGCCGACAATCCTAGCCAGAAATGACGTCATCACCCACACACTAACACACAGTCAGGCAGGGACGCCGCCAAAAACCGCAAAGGCAGGCCGAAATAGCCGCACTCTCGCTCTTACTAACGAGCACATCAATTCGCACAACAACAAGTGCCAAGCCCCTTTGAGTTCGCGCCAAACAGCCAGCGACCAGGCATTGCAATCAAATCCAGGACTGAGTGACGCCTGCGCTTTCTCGCCAGCCGCTATTCTAAAGCCCAACAAACGTTTGCCGCCAAACGCATCGAAACAAGAACCAAAACGTACACATACATTCACACAAGCCAAAAAGAGAGATGCTCTCCCTCTCTCCCCGACTAACCAGAAGCAGAACGCAAAACGTAACACAAACAAAAACAATAACAACGAGGGGGAACGTTGTGAGTTGCTGCGGACACCGCAACTCTACAGTTATACCCGATACTAAGTCAGTATGGCTTTCCTCCGGCAGACGCCGCTAATATTAAACTACACGACAAAGAGTGCGTGCGAGAGAGACAGAAAATCAGTCTGAGCGTGATGTCACACGCTGCGTAGCCACTGCAAATTGATTTCTTCCTTATGGCTACAAAAATTATCTGATCTGATCCAGATTCAGTAGTCTGATAGATATGGTCGTTATCTATGATTCCCCGTTTTTAGTTTTCTCGAATCTGCAATATTATGGATGCAACAGATTTTCGTCCTTTGTGTGGGCGGAAGGGGGTGGGGCGAAATTTTGAGATACACGTTTTATAGTGAGATCTAAGAGAAGTGCGGATTCCAAATTTGGTTACTCTAGCGTTAATAGTCTTTGAGATTTGTGAATATCCCCAGATTTGCATCCTTTGCGGGGGCGGAAGGGGGTGTGGCGAAATTTTGAAACAAACTCGTCTCGGTCCGATATATTAGGAGTGTGGATACCAAATTTGGTTGCTCTAGCTTTTATAGTCTCTGAGATCTAGGCGCTAATGTTTTACTCTAAGCAAAGCCGCCTATGCTACCTGTGTGTTAGAGAGAGACAGGGCGAGAAAAAATGAAATTGTTTTCTTGATGCTGGCTATAATAGTAATACGATCCAATTCAGATTCTGCAGTCTAAAAGATATGGTCATTCTCTACGATTCTGCGTTTTTTGTTTTCTCGTATCTTTAAAATTGTGGATGCCACAGATTTTCGCCCTTTGTGGGGGCGGAAGTGGGCGGGGCAAAGTTTTGAAATATTTTTGTAGCAGTGACATATCACAGAAGTCTGGATCCAAAACATCGTTGCTCTAGCTCTTATAGTCTTTGAGCATTAGGCGCTGAAGGGGACGGACAGACGGACAGACGGACGGACGGACAGACGGACGGACGGACAGACGGACAGACAGACATGGCTCAATCGACTCGGCTATTGATGCTGATCAAGAATATATATACTCTATGAGGTCGGAAACGATTCCTTCTGGACGTTACACACATCCACTTTTACCACAAATCTAATATACCCCAATACTCATTTTGAGTATCGGGTATAAAAACACAAGTCTTTTTTTTCCAAATTAATTGCTGCGAGAGCGCACCCGTCTTTCGCTTCGACGATGCGAACACTCGCCCGCCAGCTATGCTAGTCTGGCGATCAACTTATTAAGCACTTTCCATTACCTGTATGTCGGCAATATTTGTGAAAGCTTGATTGACAAGAATAAGGTTTTTTTTTTAATTTTTGCGGGCAATTGACATTAACATGGTTCTAACAGACGTTTGACATGGAACATAAATTAACATCTGGCAGCCCTAATTTAACATTCACAAGAATTGACGTACATTAATAGAAACAGGTGGTCACAAAGAGATAAGTATTGGACAAATTGCAACATTAATAACATTTATAGACTATTTTCATTTTATTTATTTTCGATTTCAGGTACTGGAGGAACATCGTCGTCGTCTGGAGCAGAGTGGATGGCACAGGGCGCATCCGCCTCAGCGCTGGATGTGCACATGTGATTGATGCAGCAGAACACGCATCTGCGGCATCGGAATTGGCGGAGACTTGAACTTGGAGTTGGCGTGCACGGTGATGGTAAATAGCGAGCGACTCTTCTCCTGCTGCCCACGTCGCTTCTGCCTGGAGATCTGGAGATTGGCACCGAGATGCGTCCACCAACAGAATTGGCTGAGGACGAACGTAATTTGGCTGCATCCGAGTGGCTTCTGGTCCGGACACCCAGGATGCACTGTCGATGGAGATGGCGCGCTGGCCAGTGTCGTCTGTAGTGGCTGGCCTCGTTGGATTGCTGCCGTTTTGTGATGATGGCGTGACGTCACGGCCATCAGTTGGCGGCAGCATAATCGGAGCCTCCAGATTGGGCACAACTTGCAACAAAATGTTGCGGTTAGTGGCGAGCCAGCTTCTGGAGAGGTTTGATCTGTATGTGTAGTGGCAGGTAAGTGTGATTAGTGAGAGTATTGGCTATTTTGTGTTTATGCGTGAATTGATGATTTTTCTTCTTTTTTCAGTGGCAGCCTGTGGACCTGGATGTTGTTGGCGACGGCGATATGGACTCCAAATTTCGCCCATTTGGCAGGAAAAGGGTGGGGAAATTGACGTGTCAGCTGCTGGAGGGGGAGCTCTGTCGGTGGACTGGCAGGTAAGTATGTTTTATGTGTGGTTTGACCATTTTGCGTAGATGTGCGAACTGACGTTTTTTGTTTATTTACAGTGGCTGCTCGGAATTTTGTGTTGAATGGCAGAGGCTAATTTCGTCAAATTAGCAGCAAATGTATGATCTATTTGTCGTGGCAACTGCTGGAGGGGCAGCTCTGTCGATGGCGTGTCAGGTGAGTACGTTTTAGGTACGTATTGGTAATTTTTCGTGGTTATGTGAGTTAATGTTTTCCATCTGTTTGTAGTGGCTGCCTCAGGACCGACTTTTGGGCTCATCAATAGACGTTGTCAGAGTAAAAGCTACCGTAGGCGTCCATGATCTCCTCCGCTATCTCGTCGTCAAATGAATCGTGGTGCGTCCACTGGACGTCGCCATCGTCACTGAGTGCTTCGCAGTCCATATCAGAGACGTCCGATACGGCTGCGGCGTCAGATTGAGTGTTGGCGGCAGGTCGTGTAGGAGTTGGTGCTGCTGCTGCTGCTGGTGTCTGTGATGGCGGATTGGCCACTGCTGAGCCACTGCCCTTTGCTTCAGTAAGGTTTGTAATTAGTGTGGTGAGTTCTTGAAGTCTTTTCTCTAGATTTTCAATTTTATTGGCATACTCTTTTAGCATTTCCACACACTTGCCATCGCACTGGGCGGCTGGCTGCTGCTGGGGATTACTCGGTGTCTGCTGTGGCTGGGAATGATGGCTGCGATGCTGGTGCTGCTGCTGATGCTGCCGGCCCAAATTGTGATCGCGCTTCTGTTGTTGCTGAATGTGGAGTGTCTGCTTTTGTTGTTTCTGCTGCTCGTCCCTGACCTTCTGCTGGACCTTGACCAGGTTGTTTTCAGCCGGATTGGCTTGAGCTCCACGGCTATACAAGGGCCTGCGGGTGTTGGGCGTTGCTGCTGCTGCTGGTGTTAGTGCTGCTGGTTTCGCCCCCTGTTTGCCGCTTGAATGCTGCTGCTGTTGGTGTTCTGGCCGGATCTTTTGAGATGGCTGCTGCTGTTTAGGAGCGTGGGTATGAGGCTGCTGTTGCTGGGGAGGACGACGACTACTCTGCGGCTGTTGCCGTTCTGCCGCGCGTGGCTGCTTCTGCTGCTCAGCATTCCCAGACCGCACCACTCGGCTGTAGGAAAGCCTGACATTGCCTCTGGTGCTTGTGTTTGCTGGTTGGTGTTGATGGTGGTGGGATTGGCGGTTCGGCTGCTGCGTTTGTGGATGTTGGTCTTCGATTGGCTGCTGTGGCTGCTGGCGTTGCTGTTGGTAATGCTGCTGACGCTGCTCAGCAATGAGTCGATTCGCCCTCAATTTACCTCGAGCCTTTTTAAATTCGTCGCATCCTTTATAGCAGTTGACATGAGAGCCACTGCAGTTGGCGCATTTCGGGGCTACATTCCTTGGCTTTCGGCATGCCGTAGTGGGGTGCTCCGCCGCGCACTTCATGCAACGGTAAGGCTGTCTGCGTAGTTCTTCGTGTGCCCAAATGCCTGAAAACGATGACATTGGGCTGGGTCTCGCGGCTTAGATTGTCGCTCGATCGCAAAGCGTTGGCTGGACATTTGTTTTACTGTCAGGATCCCCTCATGTACGCTGTCCTTCATGGGCTCCGCTGTATCTGTTTTTCACCACTCGGATGAACCGAGTGGTATACCCCAGCTGCTTAAGCTCCTCTGTTACCCAGTCGCATGGTGTGGAGTGGTGCAGATTTCGGATGACCACCCTGAACGCCTTGGCGCTACGAGGCTGGTGGGTGTGGAGCTGAATGTCTTCATCAGCTAGGGCGTTCTGGATTGGACGCTGAGCCCACCATTGGCCATGGCTTTGGTCGAGAATTTCCCTATCTTTTGGGTTGCTGTTGAGCTTATTGATAAGGGGGACCATTTCCGGCACCAGGGGCAGGAAGAGTGAAGGGGCCCTGGTGTCAGGTAATGGTAGTGGTCTGGGCATTGCAAGCAGATTGGCTAGTTATACCCGATACTCAAAATGAGTATTGGGGTATATTAGATTTGTGGTAAAAGTGGATGTGTGTAACGTCCAGAAGGAATCGTTTCCGACCCCATAAAGTATATATATTCTTGATCAGCATCAAAAGCCGAGTCGATTCAGCCATGTCCGTCTGTCCGTCTTTCCGTCCGTCCGTCTGTCCGTCCCCTTCAGCGCCTAGTGCTCTATAAGACTATAAGAGCTAGAGCAACGATGTTTTGGATCCAGACTTCTGTGATATGTCACTGCTACAAAAATATTTCAAAACTTTGCCCCGCCCACTTCCGCCCCCACAAAGAATCAATCTGTGGCATCCACATTTTTAAAGATACGATAAAACCAAAAACGCAGAATCGTAGAAGATGACTATATCTTCTAGAGTGCAAAATCTGAACCAGATCGTATAATTATTACAGCCAGAATCACGAAAACAATTTCACTCTTTCTCGCTCTGTCTCACTCTAACACACAGGTTTCATGGTCGGTTTTGCCAATTGCAAAATATGAGTTCAAGGATCTCAGAACCTATAAAAGCCAGAGCAACCCAATTTGGTATCCACACTCCTGTGATATCGGACCTTGACCGTTTCCTGTCCAAATTTCGCCACACCCCCTTCCGCCCCCGCAAAGGACGAAAATCTGAGGCAACCACAAATCTCAGAGACTATTAAGGCTAGAGTAACCAAATTTGGTACACACACTCCTTTAAGATGTCACTATAAAACGTATATCTCAGAATTTCGCCCCACCCCCATCCGCCCCCACAAAGTACGAAAATCTGTTGCATCCACAATATTGCAGATTTGAGAAAACTAAAAACTCAGAATCATAGATAATGACCATATCTATAAGATTGCTGAATCTGGATCAGATCAGATCATTTTTATAGCCAAAAGGAACAAATCAATTTGCAGTGGCTACGCAGCGCCCGACGTCACGCTCAGACTGATTTTCTGTCTCTCTCGCACGCACTCTTTGTCGTGTCGTTAAATATTAGCGGCGTCTGCCGGAGGAGAGCCATACTGACTTAGTATCGGGTATAACCTTAGAGTTGCGGTGTCCGCAGCAACTCACAACGTTCCCCCTCGTTATTATAGCCAGAATCTCGAAAAAAATTTCACTCTTTCTCGCTCTGTCTCACTCTAACACACAGGTTTCATGGTCGGTTCTGCCAATTGCAAAATATGAGCTCAAGGATCACAGAACCCATAAGAACTAGAGCAACCAAATTTGGTATCCACAGTCCTGTGATATCGGACCTTGACCGTTTTGTGTCAAAATTTCGCCGCACCCCCTTCCGCCCCCGCAAAGGACGAAAATCTGGGGCAACCACAAATCTCAGATACTATTAAGGCTAGAGTAACCAAATTTGTTATCCGCACTTCTGTTAGATCTCACTTTAAAACGTATATCTCAGAATTTCGCCCCACCCCCTTCCGCCCCCACAAAGGACGAGAATCTGTTGCATCCACAATATTGCAGATTCGAGAAAACTAAAAACGCAGAATCATAGAGAATGACCATATCTATCCAGTTGCTGAATTTGGATCAGATCGGATAATTTTTATAGCCGAAAAGAAAAAAAAAAACAATTTTCAGTGGCTACCCGCCGCCCGACGTCACGCTCAGACTGATTTTCTGTCTCTCTCGCACGCACTCTTTGTCGTGTCGTTTAATATTAGCGCCGTCTGCCGGAGGAGAGCCATACTGACTTAGTATCGGGTATAACTGTAGAGTTGCGGTGTCCGCAGCAACTCATAACGTTCCCCCTCGTTTGTTTTGTGTTTTGTCGGGCATGTCGCACTCACCGCCCACGGCAGATGTCTGTGTAGCCGGATTGTCCATGGGGAGCGTCGTCAGATTTGGAGCAACTTCATACTGGCCTGGTCCAGTGGCGTCAAATGAGATGGTTTTCCTCATCTTTATGGTCTGCAGCTTGGTTCTGCTGCGTGGTCGAGATTGGGAAAAATTGCTTCCACTTTCACTGTCGTCGGCCCTATATTGTTTTGTATTGGCACAATTGTTAATTAATTAATGTTCTTAGTCCCGATCAACATATATTTATCCACGCACTATGCCCGACAAAACACAAAACAAACGAGGGGGAACGTTGTGAGTTGCTGCGGACACCGCAACTCTACGGTTATACCCGATACTAAGTCAGTATGGCTCTCCTCCGGCAGACGCCGCTAATATTAAACGACACGACAAAGAGTGCGTGCGAGAGAGACAGAAAATCAGTCTGAGCGTGACGTCGGGCGCTGCGTAGCCACTGCAAATTGATTTCTTCCTTATGGCTATAAAAATGATCTGATCTGATCCAGATTCAGCAGTCTGATAGATATGGTCATTATCTATGATTCTGCGTTTTTAACTTTCTCGAATCTGCAATATTGTGGATGCAACAGATTCTCGTCCTTTGTGGGGGCGGAAGGGGGTGGGGCGAAATTCTGAGATATACGTTTTAAAGTGAGATCTAACAGAAGTGCGGATAACAAATTTGGTTACTCTAGCCTTAATAGTATCTGAGATTTGTGGTTGCCCCAGATTTTCGTCCTTTGCGGGGGCGGAAGGGGGTGCGGCGAAATTTTGACACAAAACGGTCAAGGTCCGATATCACAGGAGTGTGGATACCAAATTTGGTTGCTCTGGCTCTTATAGGTTCTGAGATCCTTGAACTCATATTTTGCAATTGGCAAAACCGACCATGAAACCTGTGTGTTAGAGTGAGACAGAGCGAGAAAGAGTGAAATTGTTTTCGTGATTCTGGCTGTAATAATTATACGATCTGGTTCAGATTTTGCACTCTAGAAGATATAGTCATCTTCTACGATTCTGCGATTTTAGTTTTCTCGTATCGTCGAAATTGTGGATGCCACAGATTTTCGCCCTTTGTGGGGGCGGAAGTGGGCGGGGCAAAGTTTTGAAATATTTTTGGAGCAGTGACATATCGCAGAAGTCTGGATCCAAAACATCGTTGCTCTAGCTCTTATAGTCTTTGAGCATTAGGCGCTGAAGGGGACGGACAGACGGACAGACGGACGGACGGACAGACGGATAGACGGACGGACGGACAGACGGACAGACAGACATGGCTCAATCGACTCGGCTATTGATGCTGATCAAGAATATATATACTTTATGAGGTCGGAAACGATTCCTTCTGGACGTTACACACATCCACTTTTACCACAAATCTAATATACCCCAATACTCATTTTGAGAGTATAAAAACACAAGTCTTTTTTTTCCAAATTAATTGCTGCGAGAGCGCACCCGTCTTTCGCTTCGACGATGCGAACACTCGCCCGCCAGCTATGCTAGTCTGGCGATCAACTTATTAAGCACTTTCCATTACCTGTATGTCGGCAATATTTGTGAAAGCTTGATTGACAAGAATAAGGTTTTTTTTTTAATTTTTGCGGGCAATTGACATTAACATGGTTCTAACAGACGTTTGACATGGAACATAAATTAACATCTGGCATCACAAGAATTGACGTACATTAATAGAAACAGGTGGTCACAAAGAGATAAGTATTGGACAAATTGCAACATTAATAACATTTATAGACTATTTTCATTTTATTTATTTTCGATTTCAGGTACTGGAGGAACATCGTCGTCGTCTGGAGCAGAGTGGATGGCACAGGGCGCATCCGCCTCAGCGCTGGATGTGCACATGTGATTGATGCAGCAGAACACGCATCTGCGGCATCGGAATTGGCGGAGACTTGAACTTGGAGTTGGCGTGCACGGTGATGGTAAATAGCGAGCGACTCTTCTCCTGCTGCCCACGTCGCTTCTGCCTGGAGATCTGGAGATTGGCACCGAGATGCGTCCACCAACAGAATTGGCTGAGGACGAACGTAATTTGGCTGCATCCGAGTGGCTTCTGGTCCGGACACCCAGGATGCACTGTCGATGGAGATGGCGCGCTGGCCAGTGTCGTCTGTAGTGGCTGGCCTCGTTGGATTGCTGCCGTTTTGTGATGATGGCGTGACGTCACGGCCATCAGTTGGCGGCAGCATAATCGGAGCCTCCAGATTGGGCACAACTTGCAACAAAATGTTGCGGTTAGTGGCGAGCCAGCTTCTGGAGAGGTTTGATCTGTATGTGTAGTGGCAGGTAAGTGTGATTAGTGAGAGTATTGGCTATTTTGTGTTGATGCGTGAATTGATGATTTTTCTTCTTTTTTCAGTGGCAGCCTGTGGACCTGTATGTTGTTGGCGACGGCGATATGGACTCCAAATTTCGCCCATTTGGCAGGAAAAGGGTGGCGAAATTGACGTGTCAGCTGCTGGAGGGGCAGCTCTGTCGGTGGACTGGCAGGTAAGTATGTTTTATGTGTGGTTTGACCATTTTGCGTAGATGTGCGAACTGACGTTTTTTGTTTATTTACAGTGGCTGCTCGGAATTTTGTGTTGAATGGCAGAGGCGTCATCCACGAGTCCTCAAACTTCGTCCAATTGGCAGAAAATGGATGGTGAATTTGGTGTGGCAACTGCTGGAGAGGCAGCTCTGTCGCAGGCGTGGCAGGTACGTGTGATTATTGTGAGTTTTGTCTATATTTTGTTGGTATGCGAATTGACGTAATTTAGTTTTATTTCACTGGCTGCTTTGGATCTGTGCGATGTATTGTCAGGAGCGTCGTCAATATATTCTAAAAATTTCGTCAAATTAGCAGCAAATGTATGATCTATTTGTCGTGGCAACTGCTGGTGGGGCAGCTCTGTCGATGGCGTGTCAGGTGAGTACGTTTTAGGTACGTATTGGTAATTTTTCGTGGTTATGTGAGTTAATGTTTTCCATCTGTTTGTAGTGGCTGCCTCAGGACCGACTTTTGGGCTCATCAATAGACGTTGTCAGAGTAAAAGCTACCGTAGGCGTCCATGATCTCCTCCGCTATCTCGTCGTCAAATGAATCGTGGTGCGTCCACTGGACGTCGCCATCGTCACTGAGTGCTTCGCAGTCCATATCAGAGACGTCCGATACGGCTGCGGCGTCAGATTGAGTGTTGGCGGCAGGTCGTGTAGGAGTTGGTGCTGCTGCTGCTGCTGGTGTCTGTGATGGCGGATTGGCCACTGCTGAGCCACTGCCCTTTGCTTCAGTAAGGTTTGTAATTAGTGTGGTGAGTTCTTGAAGTCTTTTCTCTAGATTTTCAATTTTATTGGCATACTCTTTTAGCATTTCCACACACTTGCCATCGCACTGGGCGGCTGGCTGCTGCTGGGGATTACTCGGTGTCTGCTGTGGCTGGGAATGATGGCTGCGATGCTGGTGCTGCTGCTGATGCTGCCGGCCCAAATTGTGATCGCGCTTCTGTTGTTGCTGAATGTGGAGTGTCTGCTTTTGTTGTTTCTGCTGCTCGTCCCTGACCTTCTGCTGGACCTTGACCAGGTTGTTTTCAGCCGGATTGGCTTGAGCTCCACGGCTATACAAGGGCCTGCGGGTGTTGGGCGTTGCTGCTGCTGCTGCTGGTGTTAGTGCTGCTGGTTTCGCCCCCTGTTTGCCGCTTGAATGCTGCTGCTGTTGGTGTTCTGGCCGGATCTTTTGAGATGGCTGCTGCTGTTTAGGAGCGTGGGTATGAGGCTGCTGTTGCTGGGGAGGACGACGACTACTCTGCGGCTGTTGCCGTTCTGCCGCGCGTGGCTGCTTCTGCTGCTCAGCATTCCCAGACCGCACCACTCGGCTGTAGGAAAGCCTGACATTGCCTCTGGTGCTTGTGTTTGCTGGTTGGTGTTGATGGTGGTGGGATTGGCGGTTCGGCTGCTGCGTTTGTGGATGTTGGTCTTCGGTTGGCTGCTGTGGCTGCTGGCGTTGCTGTTGGTAATGCTGCTGACGCTGCTCAGCAATGAGTCGATTCGCCCTCAATTTACCTCATCCTTTATAGCAGCTGACATGAGAGCCACTGCAGTTGGCGCATTTCGGGGCTACATTCCTTGGCTTTCGGCATGCCGTAGTGGGGTGCTCCGCCGCGCACTTCATGTAACGGTAAGGCCGTCTGCAGTAGTTCTTAGTATGCCCAAATGCCTGGCAGCGGTGGCATTGCGCCGGATCTCGCGGCTTAGATTGTCGCTCAATCGCGACGAGTTGGCTGGGTAATTGCTTTACTGTCAGGATCCCCTCATGACCGCTGTCCTTCATGGGCTCAATTTCCACCTCGAACAGGTTCAGAGGTCTTCCGCTGTATCTGTTTTTCACCACTCGGATGCACCGAGTGGTATACCCCAGCTGCTTAAGCTCCTCTCTTACCCAATCGCATGGTGTGGAGTGGTGCAGATTTCGGATGACCACCCTGAACCCCTTGGCGCTACGAGGCTGGTGGGTGTGGAGCTGAATGTCTTCATCAGCAAGGGCGTTCAGGATCGCGATGTGGGTGTCCATGTCTACGGATTGGACTCTGAGCCCACCATTGGCCATGGCTTTGGTCGAGAATTTCCCTATCTTTTGGGTTGCTGTTGAGCTTATTGATAAGGGGGACTATTGCCGGCACCAGGGGCAGGAAGAGTGAAGGGGCCCTGGTATCAGGTATTGGCATTGGCTTAGTCAATGGAACGGGCATTGTCTGGCTGGTTGCTGTTTTTGTTTTTTCTGCTGCTGCTGTCTTAGTTCAGCCTCCAGCGCCGTTTCGTGCTGCAGCTGCTCCCTGTGCAGGCGACTCAATTGCGCGCATTGGACTACACCAAGCGCCGGCTCTTGCTGAGACGAGCTCAAGCTGGCGGCCCTCCTGGTGCAGTCTTTTGGCAAAGCCGCTTTTGAATAGCGGAGTTGCTATTGGCAGAAATGTAATTTCGTCGTCATCTGTATCCGTTTCGATCGCCGTGCCGTAGGATGTGTCCGTTTTGTGCTCCTTTGTTAAGGGAGTCAATGGCAGGAGCATGGGGTGCGCATTACCCATTAGCGGCGGCACATTGGTTAGCCATTTGTCTACCAATTTAGACTTGGTAGAAGGCCGTGTCGGTGTAATTAGTGCGTTCGCTTGTGTCAAGATGGGTTGCAGGCATTTTCTGCTCCGTCCAGTATTGGCTTCTGTCGTCAATTGTTGTTTATTTTGATTGTCAATTATTTGCTGTTGCTGCTGGTCATTTATTTGTTGTTTTTGCATGCCGGTATTTCCGCTATTTCGGCCTGCCTTTGCGGTTTTTGGCGGCATCCCTGCCTGCCTGTGTGTTAGTGTGTGGGTGACGGCGTCATTTCTGGCTAGGATTGGCGGCTCAATTTGATCGCGGAGGCCCCTGTCCCTGAAGCGTCGGTCGAATTCGACCACCGCCCTCTCGAGGGAGCTCACTGTGGAGTCCATCTCCGCCAGCTCCGCATCCCCCTCGGAGTCGAGCATCGACTCGTAGTGGGACCGACCATGGGTCTTGGTGGACACTTCCGAGTTGGAAAGTAGGGACACGTACTCACCGGCACAATTGTTTATTAATTAATGTTCATCTTCCCGATAGACATATATTTATCCACGCACAAGACACGACAAAAAAAAACGAGGGGGAACGTTGTGAGTTGCTGCGGACACCGAAACTCTACAGTTATACCCGATACTAAGTCAGTATGGCTCTCCTCCGGTTGACGCTGCTAATATTAAACGACACGACAAAGAGTGCGTGCGAGAGAGACAGAAAATCAGTCTGAGCGTGACGTCGGGCGCTGCGTAGCCACTGCAAATTGACTTGTTCCTTTTGGCTATAAAAATGATCTGATCTGATTCAGATTCAGCAATTTGATAGATATAGTCATTATCTATGATTCTGCGTTTTAGTTTTCTCGTATCCTCAATATTGTGGATGCAACAGATTTTCGTCCTTTGTGGGGGCGGAAGGGGGTGTGGCGAAATTTTGACATAAAACGGTCAAGGTCCGATATCACAGGAGTGTGGATACCAAATTTGGTTGCTCTAGCTCTTATGGGTTCTAAGATCCTTTAACTCATATTTTGCAATTGGCAAAACCGACAATGAAACCTGTGTGTTAGAGAGAGACAGAGCGAGAAAGAATGAAATTGTTTTCTTGATTCTGGCTATAATAATTCTACGATCTGGTTCAGCACTCTAGAAGATATAGGCATCCTCTCCGATTCTGCGTTTTTGGTTTTATCGTATCTTTAAAAATGTGGATGCCACAGATTTTCGTCCTTTGTGGGGGCGGAAGTGGGCGGGGCGAAGTTTTGAAATATTTTTGTAGCAGTGACATATCACAGAAGTCTGGATCCAAAACATCGTTGCTCTAGCTCTTATAGTCTTTGAGCACTAGGCGCTGAAGGGGACGGACAGACGGACGGACGGACAGACGGACAGACAGACAGGGCTCAATTGACTCGGCTATTGATGCTGATCAAGAATATATATACTTTATGGGGTCGGAAACGATTCCTTCTGGACGTTACACATATCCACTTTTACCACAAATCTAATATACCCCAATACTCATTTTGAGTATCGGGTATAAAAAACGTCAATTCGCACATCTACGCAAAATGGTCAAAATACACATAAAACATACTTACCTGCCAGTCCACCGACAGAGCTGCCCCTCCAGCATCTGCCACGTCAATTTCGCCACCCTTTTCCTGCCAAATGGGCGAAATTTGGAGTCCATATCGCCGTCGCCAACAACATACAGGTCCACAGGCTGCCACTGAAAAAAGAAGAAAAATCATCAATTCACGCATCAACACAAAATAGCCAATACTCTCACTAATCACACTTACCTGCCACTACACATACAGATCAAACCTCTCCAGAAGCTGGCTCGCCACTAACCGCAACATTTTGTTGCAAGTTGTGCCCAATCTGGAGGCTCCGATTATGCTGCCGCCAACTGATGGCCGTGACGTCACGCCATCATCACAAAACGGCAGCAATCCAACGAGGCCAGCCACTACAGACGACACTGGCCAGCGCGCCATCTCCATCGACAGTGCATCCTGGGTGTCCGGACCAGAAGCCACTCGGATGCAGCCAAATTACGTTCGTCCTCAGCCAATTCTGTTGGTGGACGCATCTCGGTGCCAATCTCCAGATCTCCAGGCAGAAGCGACGTGGGCAGCAGGAGAAGAGTCGCTCGCTATTTACCATCACCGTGCACGCCAACTCCAAGTTCAAGTCTCCGCCAATTCCGATGCCGCAGATGCGTGTTCTGCTGCATCAATCACATGTGCACATCCAGCGCTGAGGCGGATGCGCCCTGTGCCATCCACTCTGCTCCAGACGACGACGATGTTCCTCCAGTACCTGAAATCGAAAATAAATAAAATGAAAATAGTCTATAAATGTTATTAATGTTGCAATTTGTCCAATACTTATCTCTTTGTGACCACCTGTTTCTATTAATGTACGTCAATTCTTGTGATGCCAGATGTTAATTTATGTTCCATGTCAAACGTCTGTTAGAACCATGTTAATGTCAATTGCCCGCAAAAATTAAAAAAAAAAAACCTTATTCTTGTCAATCAAGCTTTCACAAATATTGCCGACATACAGGTAATGGAAAGTGCTTAATAAGTTGATCGCCAGACTAGCATAGCTGGCGGGCGAGTGTTCGCATCGTCGAAGCGAAAGACGGGTGCGCTCTCGCAGCAATTAATTTGGAAAAAAAAGACTTGTGTTTTTATACCCGATACTCAAAATGAGTATTGGGGTATATTAGATTTGTGGTAAAAGTGGATGTGTGTAACGTCCAGAAGGAATCGTTTCCGACTCATAGAGTATATATATTCTTGATCAGCATCAATAGCCAAGTCGATTTAGCCCTGTCTGTCTGTCCGTCTGTCCGTCCGTCCGTCTGTCCGTCCCCTTCAGCGCCTAGTGCTCAAAGACTATAAGAGCTAGAGCAACGATTTTTTGGATCCAGACTTCTGCGATATGTCACTGCTCCAAAACTATTTCAAAACTTTGCCCCCGCCCACTTCCGCCCCCACAAAGGGCGAAAATCTGTGGCATCCACAATTTCGACGATACGAGAAAACTAAAAACGCAGAATCGTAGAAGATGACTATATCTTTCTAGAGTGCAAAATCTGAACCAGATCGTATAATTATTACAGCCAGAATCACGAAAACAATTTCACTCTTTCTCGCTCTGTCTCACTCTAACACACAGGTTTCATGGTCGGTTTTGCCAATTGCAAAATATGAGTTCAAGGATCTCAGAACCTATAAGAGCCAGAGCAACCAAATTTTGGTATCCACACTCCTGTGATATCGGACCTTGACCGTTTCGTGTCCAAATTTCGCCACACCTCTTCCGCCCCCGCAAAGGACGAAAATCTGAGGCAACCACAAATCTCAGAGACTATTAAGGCTAGAGTAACCAAATTTGGTACACACACTCCTTTAAGATTGTCACTATAAAACGTATATCTCAGAATTTCGCCACCACCCCCATCCGCCCACACAAAGTACGAAAATCTGTTGCATCCACAATATTGCAGATTCGAGAAAACTAAAAACGCAGAATCATAGTTAATGCCCTAATCTAGCAGATTGCTGAATCTGGACCAGATCAGATCATTTTTATAGCCTAAGGAAGAAATCAATTTGCAGTGGCTACGCAGCGCCCGACGTCACGCTCAGGACTGGATTTTCTGTCTCTCTCGCACGCACTCTTTGTCGTGTCGGAAATATAGCGGCGTCTGCCGGAGGAGAGCCATACAGCAACTCACAACGTTCCCCCTCGTTGCTGATGCTGTTGTTGTTGATATTGTTGTTGCTGCGGCTGTGGGCGTTCGGTCTCCGTCTCCATCTGTTGCTGTTTGCTGTTCCCCTCTGCTGCTCATTTGCTTTGAATAGCGGCGTTGCTATTGGCAGAAATGTAATTTCTTCGTCATCTGTATCCGTATCGATCGCCGTGCATCTCCGTTTGAGAGGCGATCGATAGGATGAGTCCGTTATTTGCTGCTTTGTAAGGGGGTCAAGTGTCGTCAATTGTTGGTGTTTATATTTGTCATTTCTTTGCTGCTGCTGCTGTTGCTGGTCATTTATTGTTGCATCTCTCTTTTTGGCCACCCAGATGTTCTGTTAAGCACATGTTACAAGCACAGTCTGAGTT